>NW_022163313.1:0-106714 GCF_008728515.1 Papio anubis | reverse complement strand
AATTCATTGTCTTGCCCATCACTAACAATGCTTTTATCTTTTTAAATATTAGCAATTTTGAGTTGAAGATACCTCATACAAAAGAATTTTTATGGTACAAAATCTACCTTCCTTTCATTTTCAAAAATAGTGCAGTGTTCTTGTTTGTTTACCCATCAGATCCTCCAAATTGTAATATTATTTTACATCATTTTAATACTTTCCTGTGTCAAGTAATATTTTCAGTCTCCATTTGCTGTATATCATTCCTCAGTTCACTGGCAACTGTTTCCTTGCTCTGTGCCTGAAGTTAAAAAAGGCTAATGTGGCTTCACTTAGTTATTTTTTTATCTAAAATTTGGTTCAGTATCTCATTCTACATGTCTCACCCAAAGGACACTTGTTTTCCACTTTAGTTGGAAATCACTTAAAAAAAATGTTGCTTGAAAAGGGCATTGTTGTAAATGATGCATATTGACTATTTGAGTTTCAAGACTAGACCGATAGTAGAATTTTTAAAATTACGTATTCTTGTTTATAGGAAAGTAAAGTCATATTTAGAAGGGGAAGGTTTCAAAGCATGTTTCAGATTTCATATTTTTAAAATTATTAATCCCTGGTGTGGGTCTAATTCTGATCCGAGGATCGTATATACATGCCAACTTTTCCCTCTGTCTGATATTTTGTAGGATATTTGAGATCTTAGTTTCTCATCTTCTATGATTTTAAGGGGAAAACAATTTAAGTCAGTTGGAGAACCTGTTTTGAGAATAAAGGCTAATCAGGAAAAGAAATGTTCATGTATCATGTTCTAAGACATCAAATCCTTATGTTTCTAGGTAATTAATTTCTTCTTCAAAATGGACTGCTGTATGTTCTTAATATACTCATTTAGTTGAGTTAGTTATGGGTCATATTACTTTACACAACAGACAATGAGAATGAGCAAATTGGAGAGAGCAGCTTGCAGTGGCAAGCTAACCAGAGTGTCAACTGGCATAAAACTTCTTGATTCCTTTTTGGGTCAGGACTCTCAGAAGGATCTGAAGAAGGTTTTGGCTGTTCTCAGTGAAACCTGGGAATATAGGAAAGAATAGGGCAATTGAGTCTGTACCTCCAAGTATTTGAACTACACACTCACACTGATTATTCTGAGTGTGTGGACCTTTAGGCCTGACCTAATTACTTCACTTGGGGTGGAAGCAAAGTTCCAGGCTCCTCACAGACTAGACAGGCTCTTTGCAGCTCGATGCTCTTCAGCAGTGAGCATTCTCTTTACTGGATGGGGAGGTTTTCTCATACACCAAAGAAGACACACTGCACTAACACAGAAACGTTTTTTGGCTAGAGATTATTTCAGGAAGAACAAAACTGCTAATATTGTTGTTTTATGTATGTCTTTAAAAAACTCAATGGAATTTTAAAACAGAGAAACCTAACCCAAAAATGTGGATTTACTGTATATACATACAGTCTATGAAAAGCCCCTTTAAAAAGGTAACACACCTTGACACCATACCTTTCCTCAAGAATATTATGTTTTAATTCTTGATGATAGTTATCTTCAGTCATTTTCTTTTGTCACTTCTTAGAAACCCGCTCGATACAGAAGAGCCGTAAGTTATGACAGTAAAGAGTACTACATGCGACTGGCCTCTGGCAATCCCACCATTGTCCAAGACACCATTGTGGAGAGTTCAGAAGGCGAAGCTGCTCAGCAAGAACCAGAGCATGGGGAAGACACTATTGCTAAAGTCAGAGGTCAGCCTGCCTTTTTGATTTTGATTAAAAGTGATTTTGGAACATTCTTGTATTTGAATTCATACAAAAATTTGAGCAACTGTAAATAGTAGGCCCAACTTTTAAAATATCTATACATATTTTACCATCTCACCCTTCTTAACGATTGATTTCTTTGTCAGAACTAAAGACACTTGCTTTTGTTTATTGCCTACAAATGAATGTCACGTGCCCATTGGCTTAATGGTTTTTTAATTGTATTTCTCAGAATCCTCAATGGCACTTGATATTTAGTTTTTTTTTTAATATGCATATGCATTTTTTCATGACACAGCCTCAGAAGGTCTTGAGAACATGTGCCTCAGCACTTGATATTTTAAGTTAAGGGCTTAATAACTAAATATTTATAAAATTAAAATAACTATTAAACCTGTAATTAGTGCATATTAGCCAATAGTAAGGAATAATGGTTTTTCTTCCTATGAGTTGAGAGAGATTATCCCAGATCTAAACTTTAGGAGCTGAATAGATGATGAATTGGACTACAATGTCCATGGACTTTCAGATTCTGTACTTTTACATTGGTGCCCTCAGCCTGAAATGGTTTCTTCTTTTCTACAGCTTCTCCATTATCCTTACCTTAACACATCCTACTCAGTCTTAAACTCACTGGTCATGTATAAAATCATCCTTCTCTAAAGTCTTCTCCAACTCCTCTGTTCACTGATAGTACTTTGCGCATGTCTGTTATAGCAGTTTCAGTGATTTTTCACTGCTGTATGTTTCCATTTTCTAATTTATGAGTTTTTCTCAAAGACAGATTGTTTTTTCTTATTTTATAAATTTTGACACATGACTAGCACAGAATGAGGATTCAGTTCGAGTAAGTAAATCAATTCGTTGTTTTAATCTTAAGCCTCTGATTCAACACAAATTCAAAAGTCTTTGCATATTCTATACATCCCTAAAGTGTAAATTAAGATTTTAATTAAAAGTTAGTTTTAGAATTAAAAACTAAGAAATTAAAAATGAGTTTTCATGAGTTAATAAATTAAAAATTAGTTTCGGATTGTTTTAAAGCAATCTGTTTAGGACTGTGTCAACAAAAAACACTATTTAAATTGTGATCAGTTTCTCCTGTTGTTATACCTGTTCTCTCATGTGATGACTATGACTTACTAAACATTTTATAATTGTTCCAACATTTTCATAAAATCACTGAAACTTTTGGTAGTTGAACAGAGATTTAAAGCCTTCTAATTTTGTTGACATTGCACCAGCACAGTTATTGAATTGGGTTCAAAGCTATTACTGGATACAAGCCAAGGTATAATCCACAGAGTTTGATAGATTGTGTTTGGGTCATTGGCTCTTAACTTCTCTGGCCTGATTCTAATTGAGCTAAAAGCATAAATATACAGGGTATTATGCAAGACATAGAAATGGAGGTTTTGATTCATTAAGCTAAAAATAATGCAGCTGTAAGCTTTCTCCCCTTGTGGATGTTCTCTGGAGGATTTGATCTCTGTTGCTTACTTATTACACTTGTTCGAATATGAAAACAAGGCTCTTCTCAAGGCAAAGCAAAACCTCTGATAAGTAATATTCAAAGGATAAGACTCGGGCTGACTTGTGCTTTTCCAAAGTGCTTAGAGCAACTGTAACAGGCAGGTATAGTGTTACTTTGGATGGCACAAAGAGTATTAATTTAATCAAAATATGTGATTTAGCGTGTATTTTAAGGATTTCTCATACTTTGGGTCCTAGCGTGTATTTTAAGGATTTCTCATACTTTGGGTCCTCACTGGTTACTATCAACTGATTTTAATTTATCCTACTCTGATTACTAAAAAGTTGTCAAAATGTAGGTAGTAAAATGTTTCCTTAATCTGCAGATTAAATTATATGTCCCTGTATTATAAAGAATTCTGTTCTTTCTGACCTGGTATTTTGATCAAATTAATTCATGTATGAAAAACTGTACTGCCACTTGTGAAATGAGGCATGAAATAGTCTTCAAGAGTCCTCCAAATAGGTGGGATATCTTGTAATCATGTTTATTTTTTACTTTTTTTGAGACAGAGTCTTGGTGTGTCACCCAGGCTGGAGTGCAGTGGCATGATCTCAGCTCACTGCAACCTCTGCCTCCCAGGTTCAAGCGATTCTCCTACCTCAGCCTCCTGAGTAGCTGGGACTACAGGCATGCACCACCACACCCGGCTAATTTTTTTATTTTTAGTAGAGACAGGGTTTTGCAATGTTGCCCAGGCTGGTCTCAAACTCCTGACCTCAGGTGATGGGCTCACCTTGGCCTCCCAAAGTGCTGTGATTATAGGCATGAGCTACTGCACCCAGTCATAATCATGTTTATAGTTTGCTATCTTTATTTTTGTGACAATACTTGATTATTTATTCATGGTGTCCCCTTAATGACACCTACCTAAGCTACACCATTCTTACTATTATAGGTTCTGTTATCATCATCACCTGACACTTACTGAGAATTTATTATGTATTAAGCATAATGCTAAGCACTTCACATGAATTACCTAATGTAGTCCAACAATCCTCTAAGAAGATACTGTACTTGTACCAGGTGTTTTTTTGTTGTTGTTGTTGTTTTAAGACAGAGTCTTGCTATATTGCCCATACCTGGCTCTTGTCCCAGTTTTTTAGATAAGAAACTAAGGTTCAGAAAGTTGAATAATTTTCCAAGGTCATTAACTCCAGAGGACTATGTTCTTAACCACTGAATGTGCTACCTCCCTATACCTTCCAGAATTGTCTCAAATTGGATATCTGTAGAAGGGACTACATGAGACTAAACTGCTTCTGCACAAGGTCCTTGCAATGCCACATGGCCCTCTTGGTTATTATACTGTAGGTTTGGTCAAGCCTCCTCTAAAACGCTCCCGATCTGCACCTGATGGAGGAGATGAGGAGAACCAGGAGCAGCTACAAGACCAGATTGCCGAGGGCAGCTCCATAGAAGAGGAGGAGAAAACAGATAATGCTACCTTACTGCGTCTGTTAGAGGAAGGAGAAAAGGTATTGTGCTTCTGAAAAGTAAGGATTGTAAATATTTCAGTAACATATTATTAAGACAACATGAGTTGATAGGGTAGCTGTGGAAAGTAAATGCTTTAGCCTCTGTAATAAAATACAGCTTTAAGCAGCCTTTTGGGTTCAGTACTCTACTTCTCTCTTCTGTAAGGGTTTTCTCACTCCCCTGGAACATTAAACAGCATAAGGTTTCATCAGATACAGTATTAACAACTGGCACCTAATTCTCTGTCTTCCTCTATACCACAGATCTTGCCATAATTCTCTATTTCAAGTCCATGTAGACAGCCTATTCAGCAATCTGGCCTTGTATTTTTTTCTACATCTCCGTAATTCCAGTAATAACCTACCAGCAGCTTCAGCCAATCTGGACTGTCACCTCCAGCCTTGGATTATTTAGCCCCTACTGTCCTTCACTCACAGAAGATATCACCTTCCTATTTCTCACTCAACCTCCAATACCCTGCTCACCTCTCTGGTCTCATTCCACTGACTCTGTCTTATAACCTGATCCCCTGCAGCCTGGTACACCTTGGAGTTCATTACACCCACCATGTTGTGTTTTTTTTCCACTCTGCACTTTACTCATTGTGTTGTCCATGTTGCATTGCTATAAAGGAATACTTGAGGCTGGATAATTTATAAAGAAAACATGTTTATTTGGCTTAACACTTCTACAAGCTGTACAAGCATGGCACCAGCATCTGCTTGGCTTCTGATGAGGCCTTAGAAAGCTTTAACTCGTGGCAAAAGATGAAGGGGTGCAGGCTTGTCACATGGTAAGAAAAGGCGCTCTTGTGTGAACTGATAGAGTGAGGACTCATTACCGCCAGGACGACACCAAGCCATTTGTGAGGGTCCCACTTCCATGACCCAAACACCTCCCATAAGGCTGCCCCTCCAACAATGGGGATCACATTGCAACATGAGCTGTGTAGGGGACACACATGCAAACCATGTCACTCATATTGTTTTTTCCTGCCAAAATGCCCCTCTTCTTTTTACTTGCTTAACCTTTATCCTAATAAATCCTGTGTGTTATCCCATTTATCTGGATGTTTGTAATAGTCAAACATAGGAAGCTTTCTTTGACTCTTTTGCTAGCTCAGGCTTGGTTGGATACCCTTCCTCTATACTTTCATGATGCCTTATATATATCACTCTGTATTATGTCATAATTACTTGTTCCAATATCTTTCTCTTGTCCTAGATTTTGAGCTCCTTATAGGCAAACTGTGTCTTATCCCTATCTCATTGCCTTGCACAGGTCCAGTTGCATAATAGATAACCAATAAACCTTTGAATGAAGGCATGATTGGTTGAACAAACAAGGGAATGAATGACGTGAATGTGTCATGAATATCACCTTTTTAAAGGATGTTCTTTTGTCTGTTACATTAGATCTTGGTATAAAACCTTTGAGGTCTTACGCTCTAAGTAGTCACTAGAAATTGGAGTATAATCAAAACAGTTCTGTTCAAATGTGTGCCCTAATTAATATTGAATGACAATACATTAAGAAAAGATCATGTAACTATAAAAGTACCCCAGATATGAAGGAAGCACAAGAGAGGCTTCTACGGACTGGGGAGCATTCTGTTTCTTGGTCTGGATGCTGGTCACACCAAATTTTTAGCATTTGAAAATTAATCCAGCCATACACTTAGGAAATAAGCATTTTGTGTGTGTGTGTATATATAATATATGTATGTATGTATGTGTATATATGCATAAATATACTGCAATAGAGAAACTTTTAAAGTATATCAGGATTGATCAGATGTAGCAATGAAAATTGACTTATATTTAGGTATTTTAGAAAGCTTACTACAATGCTTTCATTTTAAAAATTTTAATCTCGTGAGTACAGTTTTTGCTGTAGTTGCTTTAAGTTTTAATAGTGCGGGAAGTGTATTCAAACTGACATTTGTTTAACTCTGATTTAATTGCTGATTTTTGTCTTGACTCATGTTGAACTAAGTTTAAGCAAGAAAGAGTTTTTACAAAGAATTAGATACTGCCCTTTGGAGAGAAAACGATACTTACTTTGAGAGATTTAGCAATGCTCCTTCCTATGAGGAAAACACACCTTCTGCCAAGCTTGGCTTTTTGCAACAGTACAATAGTCTCCAGGGAGCAGAATCCAGGTGGGGAATGAATAGAAACAAATTCTACAGTTCCATTTCCAGGGGATATGATGGAAAAAGAAGGTAAACTGTGTGGAAGAGAAAACAACCAATAATTCCTAACCTGATTATGTACATTATCTCACTTATTTCTCACAAGTCAATTAGAAATTTACAAATGAAGACATGGAGGCTCAGAGAAATTAAGAAATTTGACCCAGTCTACAAAGTGGCAGACCTGGAAATTTACCCTGAGTTAGCAGGCCCTGCAATTTTCACTCTGTGTCATCTTGCCTCACATAGAACACAATCCTATTCTAATCTCCTTACATGTATGCCTCAATTCCCTTTCCTGCCAAGCTTGCTGTGTCTGTCTCCCTTCATGAGGGCAGGAGCCTTATCTAATGTTCTTCACTTTTAGAAGCTAGCGCATATGTGCCTGGCCTACAGAAAGTACACCCAGAATATTGAGAGAGATGGGATTGGCAGATGAGTGGATGGGTATGAAGGAATTGTTTAGTTTTACTCTAGTCAGGTGCAAATCAGACTGTAATCTAAGCTTATTCTTCTGAATATGTTTAAACTCTGATTTAATATGCTTAGCTCTAGGGATGCCATAATAGTCTAACAAAAATTGATCTTTACAAAATACCTGTATTAATGAATGTTTACGGGCTTCTTTATAGATCCAACACATGTACCGTTGTGCTCGAGTCCAGGGCCTAGATACCAGTGAGGGGCTCCTTCTTTTTGGTAAAGAGCATTTTTATGTGATTGATGGATTTACCATGACAGCAACCAGGGAAATAAGAGATATTGAAACCTTACCTCCAAAGTAAGTAAATGAATGAAGAGACACAATGTATGACTGTCTTTAGAAGACAGAAAGTATATTTGCATAGTTTTCTTTTTTAATCAAAAAATTGTGTTCTAGGTAATGTTCTCTCTCAGTTTGTGTGTATTCATCATTACATACTCACAAAGATGATATTCAGTTATTTTAAGGTAATAATGAAAATGTTTGGCTTCTTTATTAAGATGAAAGCTAAATAACGTTTATTTCTGTGCATTCCGAGTTATTTATATTATAATCTATATATTTATAAATTTATTCTGAATTTATAAATCGTCCTTTTAAAAAATATAGCAGATATACAATTGTAGAGAAAATGCAGGTAACTGCACAATACTCCTAAAAATGAAAGAGCATCATCAGGTACTGAGTACCCTAGAAACAGCATGACTAAAGCATTAGCAGAGATTTACTGACTGAGTTGTAGGCATCTTCCTTTTCTTCTGCTGTCCTGTGATGAAACTAATAGTAAGTAGTGGAAAACTCGGGAGAGAGACCAAGCTAGAAAAAGGATAAGAAGCTTAGGGCTTAGAAGATCAACAGGCTGGCTGCTTCTCCTCTTTAACATTTTCCTAGCACCCTTGAATACAGACATTGTTTCTATAGTTCATTCCTAGGAGATATTTCAAATAATTACTTTCAGCAACAGTCAGGGTCACATGAAGACTTTTATGGGTCCTTTTTCCATACAAAAATATTTAAACTTATATGTTGTGACTAATGGTATAAATATAATCACATATTAAAACATTTTTTTCTACCTTTTTCTTCCTAAAAGTTGATTTTTTTTTCTGATTTTTAAAATAAATTAAGACATTTTCTTGGTCCCCAGAAAGTATGTGAGCTGAAGCACTGTGCTAACCATGTCTGGTGAATAACTTGGTCCTGACAGTAATAGGGGAGTTTTTAAAATTGCATTCATCAAAGGGGGTTCCTTGTATCTCAGGTAGCTAACAAATTTTTCTTTTAAACGTATTTTTTAACTGAAAATTCTGATATATATTATTCCTCCATCCTGTTCATGTGTTTAAAATTAGCTCTCCCTTTGTGGAACAGTAAATTTATCTCTTGCTGTGTTTTTGTTTATTTGCTTTTTCTCTTGGCTGCCTGTAGTATGCATGAGCCAATTATCCCTAGAGGAGCCAGGCAAGGTCCTAGTCAACTCAAGAGAACATGCAGCATTTTTGCATATGAAGATATCAAGGAAGTTCATAAAAGGAGATATCTCCTGCAGGTGAGTCAATTTAGTAGTACTGTTTTGTCCTGTTTCTTTATTCTGAAAATGTATTATTTAAAAATTGGTATGTGCCATGGAAACCCTCAATAGGATCTGTATTTATTTATTTATTTATTTATTTATTTATTTATTGAGACGGAGTCTTGCTCTGTCGCCCAGGCTGGAGTGCAGTGGCGTGATCTAGGCTCACTGCAAGCTCCACCTCCCGGGTTTACACCATTCTTCTGTCTCAGCCTCCTGAGTAGCTGGGACTACAGGTGCCCGCCACCACACCTGGCTAATTGTTTTGTATTTTTTAGTAGAGACGGGGTTTCACCATGTTAGCCAGGTTGGTCTTGATTTCCTGACATCGTGATCCACCCACCTCAGCCTCCCAAAGTACTGGGATTACAGGCATGAGCCACCGTGTCCGGCCAGGATCTGCATTTAGAATAATCCTTAGATTTGGTTATAGACAGACTCAGGTCACCTCAGGTCATGTGGATGCATAATTTTGTACAATGCATTTCTCTTGTTTAAACACAACCTAAAATTTGAGTGATTATCTTTGTTATCCATCTTTCCCTGTAGCTATCCAAATTAACATTTTAGTTTTCTTCTAATATAAAAATTACATCCTTACTATAATTTTATAAAATTATAATTGTATGATAATTATTTTTATTCTGTTATTAAAGATTTTAGAAATAAATTGAGCAGAATAAGAAATATCTGTTTATTTTGTAGCTTAATCTTCAGGGAATTCATGACTTTAAAAGTGTTAGCAAATTAACTTCTTGAACATTGTAGAAATTCATAGTGGAAAAGTTAATATATAATCTTATTTGTGAACTTCTGTTTTTTCTTAATGTTTTTCTCTCTGATCATTTCAGCCTATTGCTGTGGAAGTTTTCTCTGGAGATGGACGGAATTACCTCCTTGCTTTTCAGAAAGGAATTAGAAACAAAGTCTATCAAAGGTCTTGTTTGTTAGGAACACTTTGTATACTACTGTGGGAAGAGATGGGAGGGGGAATCTTTTCTCAGTTTTGCTAGTTTTTAAAAATCTAGAATTTAGATCATTGAGCCAACATCTTTGAAGAAAATAATTTGTATTATTGTTGCCAGCCTCTTGAAACAATTGTTCTTCTAACTTTTAAAATAATGCAATTCTATTGTGACATACCATTTTTCCTCCTGCTAACTTATAGTAGAAATCATCAAAAACTACTTTTATCACTAAGTCCTGTGTCTCTACATACAAAGGATGATGAAACTGTAGCTTTAAAAATAAAACTTTAGTTTCTTTTTTTTTTCTTGAGACAGAGTCTCGTTCTGTCACCCAGGCTAGAGTGCAGTGGCCTGATCTCGGCTCACTTAAAACTCCGCCTCCCAGGTTTACGCCATTCTCCTGCCTCAGCCTCCCGAGTAGCTGGGACTACAGGCTCCCGCTACCATGCCTGGCTTATTTTTTTGTATTTTTAGTAGAGACGGGGTTTCACCATGTTAGCCAGGATGGTCTCAATCTCCTGACCTCGTGATCCGCCTGCCTCGGCCTCCCAAAGTGCTGGGATTACAGGCATGAGCCACCGTGCCTGGCCAAAAATAAACCTTTACTTTCAAAATAAGGTTTCTTTGTATTTACCAAAATGAAGCCAATGCAGTTTCTTGCTATTGAATGCAAGGACTGAGTTCCCTTAGAAATTTAATTTACGTGGGACTTTTCTCTGGCCATGGAAGGGATGTTGGATACCTTCATCCTTGAAAAAAGTAGTATAGCTAAATAAGGCAGATAGTCTAATTTAAGCATATTTTTATCTTTAATAAACTATATTTAAAATTTCCTTTTAAGCGAAAAACAGGCCAAGCTATGCAATGGCTCACGTTCATATCCTCAGCACTTTAGGAGGCCAACGAGGGAGGATCACTTGGGTCTAGACTTCAAGACCAGCCTGGGCAACATAGTGAGACCCTGTCTCTATAAAAAAATAAAATAATTAGCCAGGCATTGTGGCACATGCCTGTAATGGGAGGTTGAGGTGGGAGGATTGCTTAAGCCCAGGAGGTCAAGGTTGCAGTAAGCCATGATCACACCACTGCACTCTAGCCTGAGTGAGCAAGGCACTGTTTCAAAAAATAATAATTTTTTTTTTTTTTTTTTTTTTTTTTTTAGACAGAGTCTTGCTCTGTCACCAGGCTGGAGTGCAGTGGCATGATCTTGCCTCACTTCAGCCTCCGCCCACCAGGTTTAAGCAGTTTTCGTGCCTCATCCTCCCAAGTAGCTGGGATTTCAAGCATGTACCACCACACCCAGCTAATTTTTGTGTTTTTAGTAGAGATGGAGTTTCATTCACCATGTTGGCCGGGATGGTCTCAATCTCCTGACCTCATGATCTGCCCACCTTGGCCTCCCAAAGTGCTGAGATTACAGGCATGAGCCACCGCACTCAGCCTATAAATTTTTTTAAAAAGGAAAAGCAACACGTATCTCTGGTATTTAAAGATCATTCTCTTGAATGTGTGAATAATAAGGCTATTCTGAACTAACCATGTAGATGAGAGGCATTCTCTTGCTCTTTGAAGGGTGATGTAGATCCTGGCAATCCCTCTATTATAGAAAATTTTTATATTTCAAATTATTTCCATGAGGAATAACTAAACCATCCAACATTGCTTCTCATTGCAGTACAGTAATATTACCTGTGAGCAGCTGGGAAATGAGGGTGGTTCAAATAAAGCACGTGTGGATATTGATTGGTAGCCCAAAACTCCTTTCACATATGGGAAGAGCTAAGTAAAGTGATTGAGATTCACTTTTACTTATCTGATTTTTTAATTTCTAAAGGTGCTATTGTTTTTAGTGCTAAGAAATTTTTTCCTATTCAGAGAAGTCCAAAATAATAGATTTTGTTATGGGCATTTATATTTGGCTCTGGATGTCATCATATTTTTTTTATAACCCAAAGAGTATTCTAATTATTATATACTCCTTTTGCCTGCCATTCAGTGGGTTATGGGAGGGTAGATGCAACTATGAACATCTAAACAAATCATCCTTTCTAAAGCTTCCCATTAGATCCTGACTGAGACTTCATTTTCAATTTTATGCTGTTTTAAATTTTTCAGGTTTTTGGCTGTAGTGCCGTCTCTAACGGACAGTTCAGAATCCGTATCTGGACAACGACCAAACACGAGTGTGGAGCAGGGGTAGGTGGTTTGTTCCTTGAATGTTACAGTTTAGTAGTGAAGTTGGGATGATTCATATCTGGACAGTATTATTTAACATTTTAAATGAGTGTTTTTCCCCTAGTGGTTGCAAACTTTTTTTTAAGTACTGAAAACTAAAGGAAGAAAAGAAAAAGGTATGCATAATCACTATGTCAAATCACTGCTCACATTTTGATCAATTACCTTCTGTTCTTTAAAGCATGAGTACATTGGTTGTGTACATAACTGAGTTTATACTCTAAATACAAGTTTTTATCCTGCTTCTTCTATTCAGTGTTATATTTAAATATTACCTCTTGTCTTTAAAAAACTATTCAGAAACATAACTATCATTTGCTACCTATTCATCACATATATAAAACATCATGTAATTTTTGGATATTTCATCTTTGTCAGGTTTTTGCTTTTTTTAAATTATTGTTATTATTATTATTTTGAGATGAAGTCTCACTCTGTCACCCAGGCTGGAGTGCAATGACACATCTTGGCTCACTGTAACCTCCGCCTCCTGTGTCCATGAGATTCTCCTGCCTCAGCCTCCCAAGTAGCTGGGATTACAGGTGCCTGCCACCACACCTGGCTAATTTTTGTATTTTTAGTAGAGACGGGGTTTTGCCACGTTGGTCAGGCTGGTCTCAAACTCCTGACCTCAGGTGATCTGCCCGCTTCGGCCTCCCAAAGTGCTGGGATTACAGATGTGAGCCACCGCGCCTGGTGTTTATCAGGTTTTCTTATCATAAGACTGGAAATGTGATTCTTCGTTATTATTTTTTTTTTTTTTTTCTTTTGAGACAGAGTTTCCCTCTGTTACCCAGGCTGGCGTGCAATGGGGTGATCTTGGCTCACTGCAACCTCTGCCTCCTGGGCTCAAGCGATTCTCAGCATCAGGCTGAGCAGTTCTCAGCCTCCCGAGTAGCTGGAATTACAAGTATGTGCTACCATGCCTGGCTAATTTTTGTATTTTTAGTAGAGAAGGGGTTTTGCCATGTTGGCCAGGGTGGTCTCAAACTCCTGGCCTTAAGGGATCCGCCCATCTTGGCCCACCAAAGTTCTGGGATTACAGGCATGAGCCACCACGCCCGGCTATGATTCTTCATTATTTTATTGTGGTAGAGTCCCCTTAATAAAACAAAGAGTAGGAATTTTAAGGCTCTTGATACACAAAACCAACTTGATATTCATAAAAACTATACAAGTTTATATTGTACTATTAGTGGATAAGTTTGTCTCAATAGATACTTGCTAACTTTGTGTATTATTATTATTATTATTATTATTATTACTGGGACGGAGTTTTGCTCTGTTGCCCAGGCTGAAGTGTAGTGGCATGATCTCAGTTCACTGCAGCCTCCGCCTCCCGGGTTCAAGCAATTCTTCTGCCTCAGTCTCCCAAGTAGCTGGGACTACAGGTGTGCGCCACCATGCTCGGCTAATTTTTGTATTTTTAGTAGTGATGGGGTTTTACCATATTGGCCAGGCTGCTCTCGAACTCCCTACCTTGTGATCCACCCACCTCGGCCTCCCAAAGTGCTGGGATTACAGGCGTGAGCCACCACACCTGGCCTGTATATTAATTTTTTTATTTTATTGATTTTATAAAATGTTTTCTCATTTTTTAAATGTATATTTCTTTGATTATTAGTAAGCATGAGCTCTGTATATGTTTATTAGCCATTTAGAATCATTATTTGTAAATTGTCCATATCTTTTGCCTATTTTTCCTTTGAGATCTCATTAATTTGTGTAGGATTTTTCTACCATAAGTTATTACTCCTTTGCTTGTCGTATTTGTTGCAGATTTCCCAGTTTTCCTCTAAATTTTGCTTTTTGACATTTACATTTAAACCTCTGTTTTTGTGTATTCTGAACTGTCAGTGATTCCTTTATGCTCTTTATAGCCGCATTTCATGTTAGCGATGCCTTCTAGATGACATAGCCATTTCAAGAATCCATAGACCCAGCTCCATTTACATCACTCAATAAGTGGTAGCCTTTTATAATCCACTGGAAAGAAGCAGTGCTTTGGGGCTGTAAATTAATTATTAGAGCATGCAAGAAAATGACTTTTGAAAGTTCTAGAGATTATGTAATTTGTAAATAAAATTTGATTCCAATCTGTGTGCCTCTATATATGTTGTGTATTTCTCTTTAAGTTTTGTTTTTATTTTTTTATAGCCAAGCCTTAGCAAATACAATGCTAAATACATGCTTTTGTTAACCCCAGAAACATGTTCTGCTCCTAATCATTTGTGTTGTTGTTAACATAAATACAGGAAGTGAAAAATTTCCTTAAAAACATAATGAGCCTTTTTTCTACTTGTAAGCAAATTGTTACTGCTTCCTAGATAATCTTAAACTTGCTATTTCTTTGTTCTTGCTACTTCCTGTGCTGAGTTGGCAGTTGTTAAAGAACTTTTAAGAGCTCAGAGGCAAGAAACAGAAATTCTTTTCCAACTTTAGTCTTCCATTTCAGTTGTTCCCTTTCTTACGATGTTGAAGAGTGATCATGGCTATTTTTCCAAAGAGAGTATCTTGTGCATTCAGTTTGTCTGATGGAAAGACTATCTCAAAGTGGAAAATAGTACCATCGAGCTGGATGTGTTTAGGACCTAAGGTTTACAAATGTATTAATTTCCTTTCAGAAAAGAAAACATATAAATACTTTCTCCTGGTTCCATGACCAATTATTAATTATCAATATTATAAAGCTGATAAACCTTAAATAGGATTTTATAACATTTTAAGGAAGTCTGCTGTCCCCAAAAAAGTAATGCTTAAATTTCAAATGGCCTGGACACCAGTGACTTTCCTGTTATACAATATTCATATTTTCATTCACTTATCTAATGTATTATGTACGTACTGTGTACAGAGTATTATATAATATTTCAGTTATTCTAATTAAGTATCCTTGGATCTGTTTGCTTAGTGATTATAGTAAAAATAAGAAAGACTATGGTTAGTGTATGGCTTATGCCTCTAGTCCCAATAATTTGGGAGACTGAGTTAGGAGGATCATTTGAGGCCAGGATCTTGAGACCGACCTGGGCAACATAGCAAGACCCCATCTCTACAAAAAATAAATTATAAAATAGTTTTAAAAAGAAAAAGAAGGCCAGGCACTGTGGCTCACGCCTGTAATCCTAGCACTTTGGGAGGCTGAGGTGAGAGGATCACCTGAGGTCAGGAGTTCGAGACCAGCCTGGGCAACATGGTGAAACCATGCCTCTACTAAAAATACAAAAATTAGCTGGGCATGGTAGTGAGTGCATGTAATCACAGCTACCCAGGAGGCTGAGGCAGGAGAATCAGTAGAACCCAGGAGGCAGAGGCTGCAGTGAGCCGAGACCATGCCACTGCAATCCAGCCTGGGTGACAGAGCAAGACTCCATCTCAAAAAAAAAAAAAAAGTTGAACTAGATCAGTGTTCTTCCAACTCTTTTGAATATGACCTAGAGTAAAAAATATATATTACATTCATCCCAAGACACATAAATGGAGTTATAAATACTCAAACAAAATTCACAAAAAAATACTTTCCCTTAAGGTATGTGATGCCTTCTGATGTCCTCTGTTTTCTTCAATTCAGTTCTATGTTACTTCATATTTCAAAATGCTGATCACAGCCCACTAAACTGATTTTATGACCCACTAATAGATCCTCCACAGTTTGAAAAATTCCTGGACCAGATGACTTAAATTTTTCAACTTTATAATTTTTCAGATTTAAAATTTTATTGCTTCTAATTTATTGTATTATGTATTGCTTTTAGATCTGGGTTGCTTAGCACTTTGGTTGGAGAGAAGTCTGTGACTCAGAGATGGGAGGTAAGTTTAATGAATATATGAGCTTCCTTAGAAGTTTGTAGTTAGAGTAGAAGTCATACAGTTAAAAGCACTTTAATTATCCATAAAATATATACCATAGAGAAAATGTTTTATTTTCATTCTTTTTAGAAAAAAAAGTATTTCATTGTTCTGAAATCTGTTAAAAAGAATTTGTCCTTTACATCATTTTGCATATAAAATTTTAAAAGCTGAACATAGTGGAAATCATTGATTGCTCAAAAATGAATATTCATCTTTTTCCAGAGAGGTGAAATCAGCAACTTCCAATATTTGATGCATTTGAACACTTTGGCTGGCAGATCATATAATGATCTCATGCAGTATCCTGTCTTCCCCTGGATCCTTGCAGATTACGACTCAGAGGTAAATCTTAGTAGAACACATTTTCAAAAATAATTTTAAAATGCTACAGTTGAAGCAGGGTGCAGTGGCTCATCCCTAAAATCCCAGTACTTCGGGAAGCCGAGGCAGGCAAATCACTTGAGCCCAGGATTTCAAGACCAGCCAGAGCAACATGGCAAAACCCTGTCTCCACTAAAACTGCAGAAATTAGCCAGGTGTGGTGCTAAACCCCCATTGTCCCAGCTACTCAGGAGGCTGAGGTGGGAGGATTGCTTTAGCCCAGGAGATGGAGGCTCCAGTGAGCCAAGATTGCGCCACTGCACTCCAGACTTGGTGACCTACCAAGCAAGACTGTGTCTCTGACAAGAAAAAAAAAAAAAAAACTGCAGTTGCCTAAATGTTTTATTTGGTTTGTAGTTTAATGTTCTCAATAGGCACAGGCACTTAATTCAAATAGATGAGAAGCATTTAGCACAGACATATAAAAAGTTTGGATAATTGACCAACTTATTGAGTACTGGCCATTAATTCATAATATCTATTCAGTTTTTTTAAGTGCTGATTAATTTGCATCTATTGGTGGATATCAGAATCCATCTGTGTAGTTTGAAGTGTTTGTTAGGAAAACACAAAGTAACCCTTCTACAAAACATTACTGCCACATAAAAGAAATTTTTTATACTATTACAGAAAGCCCTGGGAGAAGATTTCCAACAATTCAACATGTACCTGACAAGTCTCAAAATCAAGAGCAGATAGAAGCATATGAATGTTTTGATTCCTCTCTTCCTTTACCTCCTGTCTGATAGACATCTGATTATTTTGGAAATGAACCGTAGCAGGCAAAACAAAAGACACTTAGCCCTAGGTAAACAACCAAAAAGATTGTTTTTAAAATTCAGAAATTCATTAGACCTTCTTATTCACTAGAATCATGGCTGCTTATCCTTTCAGAAATTTTATACATCAATATATTAAAAAGGATAAAGCTTCTATCCTCAGAAAATTTTGGTCTAATGAAAGAATGAAAGGAAATCCACCCTTTATGCATGGACGTACGTTAGTGTATTTGATGTTTGAATCTATATATTTGCTTGTATAGTTAATTTGCATACCTAATGCATAATACATAAATAATAAAAGGAAAAGAAGAGATCAGGAGTAAAGATTGATAAGTGAAAATATTTTTTCTTTAAGTCCATCAAGGAAAGTTAGAAAGAAAGTGTAGATTTTTAAAGAGACAGGAAGTCCAAAAGAAATGTGGTTTTCTGAGAAGGGAGTGGAGAACTTTGTCAACCCATATTTGAATATGTATCTCACATGAACATGACAGGTCCCATTACTGAACCTTCAATTCTCTACCTCGTTCTCCCGATGCAATTCTGACCCTCACTGTGTATTCCCCATCTTAGGAAGTGGCACCATCATCCATGCTGTCTTACAGGCTGGAAATTATTTTCCTACTGTCCATGTCTGCTCAGTGGCCAAGGCATTTCTACCTTTGTCTTCGTCAGTGTACCTAGTGTCTCATTTCAGGCCCTCTGCATCTTCTATTGGACTGTTGCAGCAGCCTCCTAACTGGGCTTAATGCTCTAGTCTCTCCTTCCTTCACTATGCCTTCTACACTGCAGCCAGTTTCAGGAACACTAATTGAGTCATCCCCCTGTTTAAAATCATTCAGTGACCAGGTGCTGTGACTTACACCTGTAACCCCAGAACTTTGGGAGGCCAGGGAGGGCAGATTGCTTGAGTCCAGGAGTTCAAGACCAGCCTGGGCAACACGGAAAACCCCATCTCTACAAAAAATACAAAAAAGTAGCCAGGCGTGGTGACAAGTATCTGTAGTCCCAGCTACTCAGGAGGCTGAAAGGGGAGGATCACTTGAGCTGGTGAGGTGGAGATTGCTGTGAGCTGAGAGTGTGCCTCTGTACTCTGGCCTGGGCAACAGAGCAAGAAGCTATCTCAAAAAAAATAATAAAATAATGAAGTAAAAATAAATAAATAATAAAATTATTCAGTGAATCACTGTCATAATTTGGGAGAGAGTTGAAAATCCTCACTATAGCAACCTTTTCATTGTAGCTCCTGTGTATATATTTCTCATGTCCTCCTAGAACAGCTATCGTGGGGCACCCCAGATCCCTCTTCTGTAATTTAGTGGCTTTTCACACACAGCCTGACCTGCCCGGTGCCCATTGTGCATTTCTTCTCTCCACCAACTAACTCAACTGACCAACTCCACCTCATCCTTCAGGAAACACTCAAGTACCAGCCCTGTGATGTGGACCCTTCTGTTCTTTTTCTCCTTTGCCTTCTATTCCCACACTGCCCTATAGTTGTATAATATGGTACCTATGTTGGGTTTTTTCCCCACCATTTGAATCATGGAGCTTTCTTTTACAGCATAGTCCTGCAGTAATCATAGGGTCAAGGTCCTTGAGCACACAGACCATTTTATGTCTCTCTCAACTCTCAGCCAATGGGATGATGCCTGGCACTTTGTACATACTTTAACATTTGTTGAATTAACCAGAAAATATAAACGAGGTACTTTACATATAAACTTTGAGATAACAAATACGCTAACTTGACTTACATTCAGAAATGTAGATCAGTTTCTCCTGCCCAAGATTTTTAAAAATAAAAGTTTGGCAAAACTGGTTATTCATGATGTCCTATAAAAAGGACACAAATATGCCACAGGCACATATTTCAAATTTCTACTTTCAAAATCCTCAGGGAGTAAATTTTAGTTTCCTTTTAAATATATGAATTAGGTCAACTCATCAACTTGTAAAGTAATCTCTGGTAAACTAGAAGAATCCGTCTCATTGGGAAGTTACTTGATCTGGTGTAATGTTATCTTTTAGAGGTGAAAGAATTACTGAGTGTTCTAGTTTATATCAGTTCCAGATCACCTCTGAGAAGAAAATGCTCAGAAGTAACATTGGAGGGAGACAGGGTGGGGGTGGAGGGAGGGAGGACACAGAAGGGAGATCTGATCCTCCAATTATGTGAGTGATGAGGTTAACGATGAATTGGAGCTATTGTGTCCACAGTCTCCTGCTGGGTCCTTGCCAAGACTTGGAAGCATTTTCCCTCTTAATCCTCATCCCCTAAACCTGGATCCTTAGTGGCTTCCCCTGTGAAACACATAATTTCCAAAGCACTTATCTTCCAACTGAATCGGTTAACCAACTCCCATGTGCCTGTCTGTAAAGTGTGGATAAACAGTACATACATAACATTATTTTGGAGTCCAGTTATGCCAGCTTGACCCTATAGATACTAGTGTGTTTATAAATCATCATCGTCCACTGTAGCCACTGTATCTACGTTAGTGAGGCTAGATAGTGTATAGTAACTTGAAATTGAGTTACACTTTGTATTTTAGGAGGTGGATCTTACTAATCCCAAGACGTTTAGAAACCTGGCTAAGCCAATGGGAGCACAAACAGATGAACGATTAGCTCAGTATAAGAAGCGATATAAAGACTGGGAGGATCCTAATGGTAAGGAACTTTTTCTGTCATTGGACCTTTTACCCAAGTTTCAAAAGTAAGTCATTATGTAGCGGTCTGACATTCTCACATCCTCCTTCAAATTTCTTATATATCATATCTATATACATTATATGTCCACACATATATGCAGATTATTATAGCAGAGGAATCAAGTTTGCATGCCAACTTGTGGCCATGCTTAGAAGGCATTTTAAATAGCTTATTAGAGTATTGGTGAAAAACTAAGTATTCCTGCTTTGCATAGGACAGAAATTTCTCATCATAATCTGCCTCTGTCTCTAATCATATTTAGTCCAGGAACCACACTTTAATTTATTGTCTCTCTTTAATTTTATTGAGGCAATTTTTAGAACCCTTTTGCATTTAAAAAAATGACTATATTCTAAAATTATATAGTTTACTTGTTATTTATTATGTTTAATGTTTATTGTGTTTCTCCCTCAAAAAGGCAAAACAAACAAAGGAGAAAGAAAGCCTAAGCTTTTTGTTCCCCCTCTCTGCCGAGGAGAATATGTAGTAAAAATACATAAAAAGTGCTTAATATTCATAAACAACGATTTAGAGAAATATGTAATTGCAAAGCCAGAACCTAATAAAAAAGTAACTATAAGTGCATATCCTGCTTTAGTGGAAGATGGTCTACTATTAAGGGTTAACTATTATAGTAAGCCTCAAAACATGAAATTGGTAGACATACTAAGTTTGTGGGAATAGGCCATTGAATTATACTTAATTTGGACTACTGTCAAATATAGAAGAGAGGGATAGTGGTGTCATCATGAAGTTTTCCTGCTGAAAATGCCAGTACTAACTGCGTTTAGTGTCACAGTTATCACATGGGCTATTGTTTTCAAACATAAAGTAATACTGATTTTATTTTTCATATTTCTTCTTTTGGTTTCAATTATGCTTTAATTTTCTTAAACAGGAGAAACTCCCGCATACCACTATGGGACCCACTATTCATCTGCAATGATTGTGGCCTCATACCTTGTGAGGATGGAGCCTTTCACACAGATATTCTTAAGGCTACAGGTAAAACTTTAAATTGGAGGTTTTTCTATTTTATACTATCCTCTTCTATCTAAAATGTCACCTTTTAAAATACCATTATCTTCCATTATAAGAAGCTCTGTGAAGTTTTAATGACAAAGTAATTACATAACTAAAGTAGAATTTTGTTGGACCAAAACTGATAATGAACTACAATTCGCTTAGAACAAATAAGTGCCAGCATCCTTTAATCAAATACATAAGTAGCATACATTTTTCAACCAGCCCTAACTGGTTGAATTAAACAATTTTTATTTTACAAAAACATGATATATTCCAGCTCATTCTCTGTTTCCTTGATTATGATTGCTTTTCTGGACATTCTCTTTCATTTATTTAGCACATATTTAATAAATACCTACTGTGTGCCAGGCACTGTTCCAGGTACTTGGGAGGACTTCAATTAATAAAGAGAAAAGCCTTACCTGTGCAGTTTATGTATTTCAGTTGAAGGAGACAGCCAAATATCAAAAATAAGAAAACTGTGAGGTGTTTTAGAATGTGATAAAAGCTATCAGAAAGATATAGGTCCGGAAAGGGGGATGGGAGGTGGAGAGAACAGGAGGTTGGGCAGGGTGGGATGCAGTTTTAAGTAGAGTGATCAGAGTAGGTCTCCTGTGAAAAAAAGTCTAAAGGAGGTAAGGGTGTTGCTTCTGCAGATATCTGGAGATACATGTTCCAGGCAGAGGGAAGAGCTTGTGCAAGGGCTCTAAGGCAGGCTTGTATCTGACATGTTTGAGGAGCAGCCCAGTGGCCAGTGTGTCCAGAATAGAGTAAGTAAGGAGGAAAGTTAGTTGTAAGGGAAGAGGTCAACAAGGAAACAGGGGCTACATTGTATGGCAGGCCTTGGCAGCCATGGCATGGACTTTGGCATTTTCCCACAGTGAGCATCATAAGACAGGTACACCGTGTTCACTTAAAACACAGCAGCATGGGGGGCTTTACTGAAGAAGATGGGTAGTGTACCTGAGGCTGTGTAGTCAAAAATATCCCTTTTCTATTTTAATTTGCTTTATCAGTCTGTAACTGATCACCTTTTCTAATTCTCCATTTAATTCTCGTTAGTATGAGAACTTGCATATCATGTTAATTTATGCAAAAAACATTCAAAACGTAATTTGAATGTTTCCAACTGTAGATGATTTACATTAGAATCTTTTCTTGTGATGGCATCATCAAACTATGGAAGAACTCATATTTCTTACAGCCTTGTCCTCTCTTTAAAATCTACTGTTTTTTGGATGACTTTTTAAAATCTTTACATTTGATTTTCAGTTTGATTATAAAACAAATGTGGAGAGAACCCTCTGTAAGGATTACCCCAAAGAGAAATAGATGTTTCATGTTTATTAAAAAATTTTGTGCATTTAATGTAGGATAATGAGAAATTGAAATGTCACCAAATATAGTTGGAGTTTTCAAGCTCTTGAACTTGATAGAAGCTGTCAGGTGGGAATGGTTCTGTAATAGAGAGGTGTCTTCTCATTCTGCCCACAGGGTGGCCACTTTGACCTGGCTGACCGGATGTTTCACAGTGTGCGCGAGGCCTGGTATTCAGCATCGAAGCACAACATGGCAGATGTAAAAGAACTTATTCCAGAGTTCTTTTATTTACCAGAATTCCTATTCAATTCCAACAACTTCGATCTAGGTACGTAGAGCTGTGGCACTGTCTTAGGAATGTCAGCCAGGAAAAGCCCAATAGAAATAAGTCACTTTTCTGAAGATTGTCTGCAGCACACATTAACAAGAAAAAAATTTCGTTATAGTTTCTTGCAGTCATTTGCTATAATTGGGTGTGGTTACATGTCATTTTTGAGGTTACAAAAATTAGCTGGACGTGGTAGTGGGCACCTGTAATCCCAGCTACTCAGGAGGCTGAGGCAGGAAAATTGCTTGAACCTGGGAGGTGGAGGTTGCAGTGAGCCAAGATCGTGAACTGCACTCCAGCCTGGGCAACAGAGTGAGACTCCGTCTCTAAATAAATAAATATTGAGACAGATTACTTCCAACATTTAGAATTTTGTTGTTTTGATGAAAACAAAGGTGAAGTGAAAATTTATTTGAAAAATATTACTGTTGAAACCCATTAATAGCTAAGAGTGGTATATCCGAATTTTTCACATATTGTTTTAATCTCGTTTATTGCCTAATGTATTCTTGGTTTATATGCTAATGTGTTTTAAAATTAGAACTTCAGAATAACTTTAAGTAAATCCCTTTTCTTTATCCTGTAAGGGCTCTATTTTCTAGAAAAACAGGACCAAATCAGCACTTACAAAAACAAGAAAAACTTCATCAGTGCTGTTTTTATATTATCTGGCTGTTAGAGGAAGTGGATTTGACTTTGGTTACAGTTTATTGGAACACAGTTTGCTGATCTGTGCTTCTGAGTATTTCTTTTAAAGCATATCAGAATTCCATTGTTTTCATGTTAGAGTATTCCTGCCAGATATTTGTTGTTTTATATTTTTTCATTCTTTGTATTTTCTACTGTTTTATAAGAGTTAGCACATAAATTATAACTGTACTACCTCCAAATTTTCATGAACAGAAAATACAGGGAAGTGTTTGTATCCTATACATATGGAAGATATTTCTATTTGAAGTTTGCTAAAGATAATTTTTGTATATTTAATTGTCCATCAGCAACTCTACCTTTGTGAAATGGGATCTAATGGGGAAGATAACAAGACTCTCTCCAGAGCCCCAGGAAACGTCCTGAAATTGATTTTATTACCTCCAGTTATGCCTAGAGCTCACCCTTGAGCAGCTAAAGACACAACTTTAGGGCTTAGAATTAGAGAAAGTGATGGGTTTTCCCAAAAGAATAGAATAGATAGTCAACAAGGACAATCAACAAATACCTGCTGTAGCCTTTGACTATGAATGCACATTAGCATTTTCTTTTTTTGAGACAGAGTTTTGCTCTGTCACCCAAGCTGGAGTGCAGTGGCATAATCTCTGCTCACCGCAGCCTCCACCTTACAGGTCCAAGCAATTCTCGTGCCTCAGCCTTCCAAGTAGCTGGGATTATATGCGCCACCATACCTGGCTAATTCTTTTTCATATTTTTAGTAGAGACGGGGTTTCCCCATGTTGGCCAGGCTGGTCTTGAACTTCTGACCTCAAGTGGTCCACCCACCTCAGCCTCCCAAAGTGCAAGGGTTACAGGCGTGAGCCACCACGGACAGCCACATTAGTGTTTTCTTATGTTCACTTATAATTCAACTTTGGAGAATATTGCCTTCTTCCCCAGGGATACCACTGTCAAAGAGACAAATATGGAGAGGCGCAGAAAGAAAGAGATAGCTCATAATCTTCCAGAAACGTCTATCAGTTATGATAATCCATGTTGCAAAGGTGTTCCAGACAGACCACTTACAAATCCAACCAACCAATCTACTTTTAAAATAAGTAAATTTTTAAAAAGCAGGATGTATCTTTGTTATGTTTACCCTCATAACAAATTATCTTCCCTCCTTGAAATAGCATACTTTAAAAAACAGTGGTTGAGCCGGGCATGGTGGCTCACACCTGTAATCCCAGCACTTTGGGAGGCCAAGGCAGGTGAATCACTTGAGCTCAGGAGTTCAAGACCAACCTGGGCAACATGGCAAAACCTCATCTCTACAAAAAATACAAAAATTAGCTGGGCGTGGTGATGTACACCTATAATCCCAGCTACTCAGGAGACTGAGGTGGGAGGATCACTTTACCCCAGGAGGTCGAGGATACAGTGAGCTGTGTTCATGCCACTACACTCCAACCTGGGTGATAAACTGACACCCTGTCTCAAAAACAAAACACTTCAAAACACTGTATATAAAACCTAAAGTCATACGATTCTTAAAAGAAAACATAGGGGTAAATCTTCATGATCTTGAATTTGGCAATGGATTCTTAAATATGATATCAAAAGTACAAGCAACAACAACAAAAGATAAATTGGACTTAATCAAAATTAGAAATTTCTGCATCTAAGAATGTTATCAAGAAAATGAATAGATGCCTATAGAATGGAAGAAAATATTTGCAAATAATATCTCTAATGAGGATCTAGTATCCAGAATATAAACAACCCTTATAACTCAACAACAAAAAGACAAACAACCCAGTTGGAAAATGGGCAAAGGACTTGAATAGACAGTTTCCCAAATAAGTTATGCAAATGGCTGGTGAACTCATGAAAAGATGCTCAACATCATTAGTCATTAGGGGAATGCAAATGAAAACCACAGTGAGATACCACTTCATATTTACTAGGATGACCATAATGGGGTGGGGGGAACTGAAAAATAACAAGGGCTGGCAAAGGTATAGAAAAATTAGAACCCTCATACGTTGCTGGTGGTTGTATAAAATGGTTTAGCCACTGTGGGAAGTAGTTTGGCAGTTCCTCAAAAAGTTAAACAGAATTTCCATATGACCCAGCAGTTCTACTCCTTGGTATATAGAATTGAAAACGCAACTCAATTAAGTATGTGTATGAACGTGTTCATAGTAGCATTATTCACAATAACCAAACGGCAGAAACAGCTCAAATGTCTACCAAGTGATGAGTGGATAAACCAGTTGTAGCACATACATACAATGAAATATTATTCGTCCATGAGAGTGAATGAGGCACTAATAAATATTGCAGTGTGGTTGAACCTCAGAAACATTATACAAAGTGAAAGAAGCCAGGCAAAAATTGTCACATCTTCTACATTTCCATTTATAGGAAATACTCAGAATAGGTAAGTCCACAGAGACAGGACACAGATTGGTGTTCTGGAGCTGGAGTGAAAGTAATACGGGCAGCTACTGATTAACGGGTACAAGATTACTTTTGGGGTGATAAAAATGCTTTGGGACTAGATAGAAATCATGGTTGCATAACATTGTGTCTGAACTAAATGCCACTGAATTGTTCACTTTAAATGGTTGACTTTATGTGAATTTCACCCCAATAGAAAAAAAAAAGAAAACACAGTTTGCCTCTTCACACAGAAAAGATAGTAAATGGTGTAAAAGAAAACACACCTGGGGCCGGTCGCAGTGGCTCACGCCTGTAATCCCAGGACTTTGGGAAACTGAGGTGGGCAGATTGCTTGAGGCCAAGAGTTCGAGACCAGCCTCGCTAACATGGTGAAAACTCATCTCTACTAAAAATACAAAAATTAGCTGGGCATCGTGGTGTATGCCTGTAATCCCAGCTACTCAGAAGGCTGAGGCACAAGACTCATCCAGGAGGCAGGGGTTGCAGTGAGCCAAGAGCACACGACTGCACTCCAGCCCGGGCAACAGAGCAAGATTCTGTGTCAAATGAAAAAAAAGAAAGAAAGAAAAAGCACTTGGATTTTTTTTTCCCCTTGCTATGAGATAAGTAATATTCACCCTGGGGTCTTCTTGTCCATATATCCTTGGATACACACGGAGGAGAGCTTCAGAAGAGCAAAATTAAGGGCCAGGCACTGGCTCTTGCCTATAATTCAAGCACTTTGGGAGGCCAAGGTGGGAGCATCACTTGAAGCCAGGAGTTCAAAATTAGCCTGAGCAACAGAGCAAAACCTCATCCCTTCAAAATAAAATAATTAGCCAGGCATGGTGACACGTGCCTGTACATGGGAGACTGAGGTGGGAGGATCACGTGAGGCCAGGAGCTCAAGGCTGAAGTGAGCCATGATTATACCACTGCAGTCCAGCCTGGGCAGCAGAGCAAGACCCTATCTCAAAAAAAAAAAGTAAAAGAATTAGACAAAGGCTTTCCTACAGACTGTGTTACCTTTATATGTCATTTTAAAATTGCATATAGTGTTCATAAAATAAAATTCTATCAAATAAGTGTTCAAGGATTATAGCAAAATTTTGAAAAGTAATTTCTTTCTCAAGTAGCCTTTTTACCTGTTTATTATTACCAAAAAATTAGGCCTATTGGGCATTTCAGGGAGATTCAGCACAGAGTGTGCAGTGTGTATGGTTGAGGAGGAAGGGTTGTAATAACTTGATTTATCTTTGTCTTAAATCATATGGTAACCTTTCCAACCAAGTCAAGACATTCCTTTAAAGAGTAAACTGATATTTGCACCACTCACTTAATATCACGTTGTCAATAAACCATCAACTAGCAATGCTAAAGGCAAGATTGTATCTAAGGGAAATATTTTATTTGCTTTCACGTGGAATTGGCTTTGTGTTCTAAAATTTGAACAACTGCATTTCTGTATGAAAATTTCCAACACGAGTATTTATCTAACCAACTGCTATTAAACTAGTGAGTCAACATTGTTGTTTGTAAAGTCATTTTTACAATGATAATCTGATTTGTACCTATAAAAACTCTGTAAGCTAAAGTGACTTTTTTGGTATATTTCAAAAAAAGAAAAACAACCTTTTTGCTTAGATGCAGCCAAATTTAATATATTTTGATGTGGATAGATTTCATAGCGAATGGTTTCTTTTGTATTTTAGAAATTATCTGGCTATCACTTAAAATAAGTTTATATGGAATAAATGTTATTTATGTGTTTTATCACAACATGTTATTTTTTTGTTTTTGGTAGCCCTGTAGTTTTTCCAAATATTTTTTCTGTTAAATGATGCAATAACAGCAAAAAGTTATGTCATTTCAGATTTCACTTTTTAAATGAGAATGCTTACTGCAAAGTACATGCCAGTTCTACAGAGCTCTTTTGAGAACCTAAGAGTCAGCGATATGATAAACCTCTTGTATTGCAGATATCTCTAGGAGATTGTTTCCAGGAGATTCAAAACAGTAACCCTGCAAAATGTTTCACTGAAAAGGAGTCCCGTGGTCAATTAAATTTCAGACATTTTGTATTCGATATCCCTCTTAGAGAAGGGCAGTGCATGTTAACATATGAAACCTCTAAGGAGTCTTGCCCTCAAGACTCTGCAGAAAGAAGCATGTTTCACTTTGTATAACTCAGCATTTCCTGAAGACATTGGCAGTGAGGGCCTCAGTTTTGCTGACTTAGTACCTGTTTCTGCTGGAGTGATCTGAGGAGCAACCCTTGAGGGATACTAGATTGATAATCTCTGAAGTCCTTTCTGATGTACAATTTCAGTGTTCTGGTAATGAATCTAACCCACCATTTGTCTATCAGAATAATATAAAGTTAACCATTTATCCCATTCTTTCTTTTTTTTTTTTTTTTTTTTTTAATGTATATAATTGCATAGGCTGTAAACAAAATGGCACCAAGCTTGGAGATGTTATCCTTCCACCCTGGGCAAAAGGGGACCCACGAGAATTCATCAGAGTCCATCGTGAGGTAATGGAAGGACACTTTGCAATTGAAGTTGGATTTCATTTGGTCATTGAACATAATACAAAGACAGGGCCTCTAGCAGAGTATCACCTGTTTGTTACTAACACAGCCAGGCCCCCTTATCTACAGGGGACACATCCCAAGAACCCCAGTGGATGCCTGAAACCAGGAATAGTACCAAACCCTATGTATGTATAAACTATGTATTTTCCTATACATCTGATAAAGGTTAATTTATGTATTAGGCATAGTAAGAGATTAAGAATAATAACAATAAAATAGAACAATCATAACAGCATACTAAGAGCTATGTGAATGTGATCTCTCTCTCTCACTCTCATAAATATAATAATTTCAAACCATGGTTTACTGCAGGTAACCGAAATCTCAGAAAGCGAAACCACAGATAAGAGGGAACTACTATGTTGTTTTTATGATTTTTAGTTATTTTTGTTCCTATTAACCACTTACCAAGGTTTTTCTAGTCTCTGAGCAAGTAATAGAAGTCAGCCAGTGACTAAATCTGTGTTTGAAATTATAGGCTTTGGAGTGTGATTATGTGAGTGCCCATCTACATGAGTGGATTGACTTAATCTTCGGGTATAAACAGCAAGGCCCTGCTGCAGTAGAAGCTGTAAATGTCTTCCATCATCTTTTTTATGAGGGTCAAGTGGATATCTACAACATCAATGACCCACTAAAGGAGACAGCCACAATTGGGTTCATTAATAACTTCGGTCAGATCCCTAAACAGGTATGAATGTTCTTTTTTTATGATTGATGTACTCTGTTTCATTTTGTAAATTTTGTAACATTTCTCTAGCCTGTGGATGACCACAAAATAATTAAGTTTAGATTAACTTAATAAACAGCCATAAATATCACCTAGTATTTCAATAGATTCCTACATTGTTGCTTTTTTTCTCACTCTCACACTCCAAATAAATAAAAATTTTGTTTAAAGAGAATTATCCCTTACAGACTAATGCAGGGTGTGCTTTCTTAAACCTCCATAAGACATAACAGGAGGGGCCTTATAGGCCACATACACAGAGATGAGGTTTTGTCTGGAGGCCGGTGGGAAACCAGTGCTGATTTTAGGCAGAGAAATGACATGGTCATATTTAAACTTTAGAAGTTCATTCTGGTCTCAGTCAGAATAAACTACTCTATGCGCACCTCTCTCTCTCTCTCTCTCTCATTCTCTCTCTCTCTCTCTCTCTCTCTCTGTCTCTGTCTCTCTCTCTGTCTCTCTCTCTTTTTCTGTGTGTCTGTCTCACACACACACACACACACACACACACTGCTGGGGACCCAAATGGGGAGCAGAAGACCATTAAGAAAGCTATTGTAGTAGTTCAGGGAACAGATGATGTTGGATTGGGTTAGATTGTTGACATAGGCATAAGTGCTGTGCTGTGAGAGCACGTGCCACAGGAATGCCTAGGACATGCAATAGCTGCCCTCACCACCTTCTGAAACTTGGAGAGGAAGACCAAGATCTAAGCCTTTCAGCACCCAGATACTGTAGGCCTATTTCCTGTTCAGCGATGAGCAGACCTCCCTGAAGAGACCTCATCCCTTCTCTCATCGCCATTGTCCGAGGTATGGCAGGAGGGCTGGGTGCACCAGTAGTAACTGCAGCACTTCCCCACAGTGTGAAGGCACACTTTGACGAGCTGGTCAGACCACCCACCTTTACTAAGTACCAGTGGCTCCTACTTTGATCCTGGCTGCCTTCTCTGTTCCTGCTTTAGACGTCTCTGTGGACTTCCTTTTTGTAGGTTAACTGACCTTGAGGTTTCCAGGGTTGACACTTGAGAACATACAAAACAATGACACATCTCTTTATATAGAAAAGCCATAATAGATAGCAGGACATGCTATAACTGTACCATTCACAATGCAGTCTGATCACCTAGCAATCTGATCCCCTCATAAAAGAAACATGTTTACTTTTATTTTTATTTATTTTTATTTTATAGAGATAGAGTCTCACTGTGTTGCCCAGGCTGGCCTCGAACTCCTAGACTCAAGCAGTCCTCACACCTGAGCTACCAAAGTGCTGGGATTACAGGCATAAGCTATGGCACCTGGCCGTGTTTTTTAAAGCAAAATACTTGCTGATAAACTATTCACAGTTGGCGAATATTAACTATACCTTTATTTAGTTAACTTTGTTCTTTTTCCTGAGAGTTACAAGGGCTGGAGCCATTTTTCATACCCTAGGGGAAATACATATTCTGAACATAAAAATCAAGACACTTGCACTGTTGCAGGATTTTTGTGCTACTTTGAAGTAGAAGAGGCCAGAAGTGTGGGAAGTATCGTTTGGATGCCAGCATATTTCTGGGACATACATTGAGTAATAGAGGGTACTTTCAAGTAAGGCCATCCTCAGGAATGTAGGTTTTATGGTCATCATCTCCATACATCATTATATACCCGCAGCCTGGCGCAGTGCTCTGTCCTTAGGTCCTCACATAAAAGTCTTCAGTAAATGCACATTCATGAATGTGCTTTAAAACTATGTATCTTTATAGAAGCCTGATCTTTTGGTCCGTTATGTAGATAAAGTAGGAACAAAACATTTAAAGGTTTGAGAGCCTGGAATGTGTATCTTCCTCTGCACAAAGAATTTTTTCTGTTTTTTTTCTCTTGGAAACCCCAAATATCTAATTTATAAAGTGTGATGGTGTTGTATTCATCTTAAATCTCATTTCCTTTAAAGTTTTTCAGATCTCCTCCTCAAATACTAGTTTTCCAACAGAAACTATGCCTGTCTCAAAGATTTACAATAATTGAAAAATAGTAATCTTAAATGTACTTTTTTTTTTTTTTTAGAGACGGAGTCTGGCTTTGTTGCCCACGCTGGAGTGCAGTGGCGCAATCTTTGCTCACTGCAACCTCCGCCTCCTGCGTTCAAGCAGTTCTCCTGCCTCAGCATCCCAAGTAGCTGGAACTACAGGCATGTGCCACCACACCCAGCTAATTTTTGTATTTTTAGTAGAGACGGGTTTCGCCATATTGGCCAGGCTGGTCTCGAATTCCTGACCTCATGATCTGCCCACCTCGGTCTCCCAAAGTGCTGGGATTACAGGCATGAGCCACCTCACCCAGCCATTAATATTTTTAATCCTATAGAAATACTGAATGATGATGTAGCACATTTTTATTTTCTTTTTTCCCTTTACAGCATAGCAGAGTACAAAGAAGATGATAATGTTCACACTTTCAGCAAATCAGTAACACCTTTTTAGGACACCAAAATGATGTTTCTAAATCACATAAAGGCCACGTTGAAACCAGAAATAATCCAGTTAGATAGAATGTCTGCCTGCCTTCAGTGGCACAGAATGGTATTAGGCTACTAAGAGTTAACTTTCGAATATCATTGGAAAATAATTGTCAATCAACTGTAGGTTAACTTTCTTTTAGAAAGTTATTGTGAATTCAGCTTAGCGTAGAACAAGACAATAGCCGATGCTTTAGTATCATAGTCCTGCCCCTGCTTATTCAGGTGTGAGTTCTCTGGCCACCTTCGTAGCCTCTTTGAATCTCTTTCTCAGGTGTGAAATGAGGATAATATAGTACCTACTGGTTCTTGTGAACCTTAATTGAAATAAGAACACAATGCTTGGCATATAAAAGGGCTTATAAGTGTGATCTTTCATTATAAAGTGTGTCATCTTCTTTCATACCAGTTATTTAAAAAACCTCATCCACCAAAGCGAGTGAGAAGTCGACTCAATGGAGACAATGCAGGAATCTCTGTCCTACCAGGATCTACAAGTGACAAGATCTTTTTTCATCATCTAGACAACTTGAGGCCTTCTCTAACACCTGTAAAAGGTAAAATAATGAGAAATAAACTTTTGATTTGTGATTTAATGGGATTATTTAATAATCCCAGTTTAACAATAACAAATTTGCTTTTTGACAATAGCATAATTTGTTTAATAAGTGCCATAGATTTTGTGTTAAATTACTAAGTACCTACTAGTATTTATATTTTCTCTTTTTGCTTTTTTTTCTCTGTTTTCTTTTTTTGGCTTGTTGGATTTCATATCGGAACCAAACAGTCTTCTCTCTCCTCTTTAAGATAATCAGAGCTCTAAAATACCAAAATCTTGTAACTTCAACTTTATAGGTAAAAAAAAAAAAAAAAAAAAAAAAAAAAATTGGCTTCATAATCTCATTCTCATTTAAATATGTTCTGCCTATCTGATATATTAGTAAAAGAACGTATTTTTAGTATGCCAGTGAAAAGACATCTATCTTTTATCTAATGGTATAATGGGATATGTAAAAATATTTTTTCAAGTAAGTTTTTTTCCCTTAGAATGAAAAAAAAAAAGTTCTGCAAAATCTTGAAGTTGTCGCTTAAAAATATCCAAGAATTGGAACAAAGTCTGGTTAACTTGTGTGCCATTCTATGCCATTTGGCCTCATTACACAGACTCTGCTCTGTGCCAGCGTCAATCACTCCTGGCGATTTTTCTGGAGTAGTAATGTGGTCATCAGAGTGCTGGTGTGGAGCAAGGAGTGCGTGCCTCTGGGGAATGACATGACCTTCCTTGAGGAAGTCTAAGGGCTGGCTATGACTTGGGAAGTACTAAGGACATAGATTTGTTGATCATCTGTGTCCCTATGACATTCTAGGGAGCATCCCAGATTACTCTGTACAACCCTAGAGAGGCAGACCTGAACAGTAAGTAACCTAACCAGAGAGTGCCCAGAAATAGGAAAACTGGAGGGAAGTCCTGCAGAGGACCTGTTAGGTTCAACATTCCACCCAGCAGGTCTTGTGGGAGATTCAAAAGCCCAGCTCTATTTCTGAGATTATTTTGTCTCAATGTAGGTGTCAGGATGCTTGATTTATATGAATATTTGAAATTATCATCCTCTATGAGATGATGACGTTAGTTTTTCCTGTTCCTATCCTAATACCATGATTTCTTTTTTATAGAACTCAAAGAACCTGTGGGACAAATCATATGTACAGATAAAGGTATTCTTGCCGTGGAACAGAATAAGGTTCTTATCCCACCAACCTGGAATAAAAGTTTTGCTTGGGGATATGCAGACCTCAGTTGCAGACTGGGAACCTATGAGTCAGACAAGGTTTGCATTATTTCCTGCCTACTCATTTAATATTGCTCTTTTGTGGTCTGGCTATCCTATATGAGTAATAGCGTTGGGGAGTACCCAGTCCAAGGACTTGTCAGCTGTTCCTCCAAACCCCAAAGGAAAAGTGAGCTTTCCTATTTGGGGAAAGGAGTGCTTCACTGAATGAGAGCAGGATAAAGGAGTTCATAGAGACGTCATGTTCCCTGCAGAACAAGCCTCTTTTGCAAAGTTGTGTAATAGGGGCTAGCAGTTTTCTTCTCACTCAAAGAATTCCTCCGAGAGATCCCAGCCAGCAAGGTGCTCAGCATTTCTGTCAACCAGAATAGCCTCCTTTTGATGAGTCACCATCTGGCCCACTTTTCATTTTAGTGCTCCAAACAAGCTGGCAGAAAACCTGTTGCTCTATCCCACAAGAAGCAACAGCAACTGTTTTGGGTCCCGTAAGTACCTCTTGGAGAGACAATCTGTAGTGATCCTTTAGTGCCCTGTGTTTGCCCTCCAACAGTCCCCTCCCAAATGCAAGACAAAAACAATCTGCACAGTCTGTTATGTTGTTTTGTAACACGATTCCATTTTGTTGATGTTCTCCTTAAACAGCAGCAGTCACGCTCTCTTTTCACATTGTATCTACAGCAAATGCAGCCTTTTGCCACATTGTCCCCTGCACCTTCCATAGGTCACACAATTTCAGCATCATTTTCCCAGTCTGGAGAAACCAGAGTCCCCTATTATGAACAAAGTCCTTTTTCGTTATGGCTTTCAGCAGCAGCAATAGTTGGAGGTGGTAGGAGTAGTTCAGGGTAGAGATTCAGTGGATATGCTTCTGAACTAAAGCTAGCTCAGAACATGAGCTGCTATTTGCCAGTAAGGTGCCTGCACCTCCACTCAGCTCTGCTCCTTGAGTTTCAGAAGTTTGTAGTACTTAACCGCATGTGTGTCTGACATCCATTTTACTTTACAGGCTGTGACTGTTTATGAATGTTTGTCTGAGTGGGGCCAGATTCTCTGTGCAATCTGCCCCAACCCCAAGCTGGTCATCACGGGTGGAACAAGCACAGTTGTGTGTGTGTGGGAGATGGGCACCTCCAAAGAAAAGGCCAAGACCCTCACCCTCAAACAGGTAAGAGAGAACATAGAAAATGCCAAGAGGGACATAGTCCATCTCCTGTGCCTACACCCTTTAGAAAGTAAAAAGCTTCCATAATTCTGAGATACTTCAGATATAATGGACAAAACCAAAGTTACGTTCTGTTGCTAGAAATACTTTTTCAAAAAATAAAGGAAATCAAAATAAGGTGTTTCTAACAATGATCTAAGCCGGTCCCTTTGTTAAAATCTGAAGATAGTTGTCTTTAGGTAACATATATTTCAGTGTATTTAAGTAATATAAATGCAAAAGTCCAAATTGAATTTTTGCAAACTAAATTATGTTTGCTATTGACTCATTAATTTCCTTCCAGGGTGATTTCCATTTATCTGCCACTAAATTCTTTATTCTTTGTTTTTCTCTTTTCTCATTTGTCATATACTTAAGGATATGCCAAACTCATGAATATATTCAATAGAGCCCTTGATGATTTAATTAACAAGTATTTCTGATTGCCTGTTACATACATGATTCTATTATTAATTTTTACTTAAAGCAAGAGTCCTTTTATAATTATGCCATTTCATAATATTTTATTTGGGAGAGAACTTTTTTTAAATAAGGAGCATATATCTAAGTATTTTTAATGATACAAATTTGAAAAATAATGTAACAATACCACTTGTCATTTCTTGAGCACCTCTATTTCAGGGGACTGTGTTGAGTATTCTACAAATACAAAACTCTAGCCCACACAATTCTACAAGGTAGTTATTAGCCCCATCTTACCCCTGAAAAAGACACAGGTTAGAGTAGTCAAGACACAAGTCTAAAGTCACATGTAGCAGTAAAGCTATAATTTAAGTTCTGTCTGACTTCAAAGCTATTTTAAAAGCCAAACTCAAACAGTTGTGTCATAAATACCTATAGAAAAAAATTGAACCCCTGTTCAGTATAAAACTGAATCATCTGTATAGGCCAGAAACTTCACAGAGTTGCTGGGTCCTGAGGCAAGCCATATAAAGAGGGAGAAAGTCTTGAAATGAACAGATTACAAGGTTAATAGTACATTTTGCTGATCCAAATTATACTGCTTAAAAATATTTTCCATTTAGAAAATGCACTTTGAAAGTAATGTGCCAGTAAAAAGGACTTCCTACTTAAAATGGTTTTCTGGAGTTTGCTAAGCATGCTATAAAGATGTCTATATGACCAAAATTTTAAGCCACCTCATTTTTATATATTATGCACACACACACACACACACACATATATTTCATGTGTATACACAGATAGTTTTCTCTCTCGAAAGTATTAAAAAATTGATCAACCTTCAATCTCTAAAAAATACCTGCTATACATGATAGAAAAATCTCTCCTCCAAGTTTGCACTGATTTACACCCAAGGCTCTCCCCAAATGTACAATAGAAGGCGACTTCTTACATCCTAGTGTGGAAGGCAACAGATGAAGCCAACTCATTATTAAGTGGATATATTTTTCTGCCGGGACAGATGGCCCATTCTAAGTACTTAGGAACTACTAACAGTAATCTAAATCTTTTTCTTCAGAATATTTATTTATTTTCACACATTGCCATTTCCCTGGGTCCTGTTTCTCTTCATATTCCAGCAAAAGAGGGAAGTTTAAAGAAAGAATTCCTCTCAGGCACAGATACTCAGATATCTCCCATTGGCAGCAGGACTTCGGCATGTTGATGCCTCAGGACTACATTCTCCCTTTGTCTATTGTAGACCACATGCTATAACCATGTGGTTCTCACAGTTTATGCATTTTTTTAAAAAATTCATTCAATTGTAATTCCTTAGAATGATCTGAACAGGAGTTTGTGGCATAAAAGAATAGATACAGAGTTGAAATTCTGTATTTTTGGTGCCCATAATCAATACATCTCTACATAAAAATAGTGTAAAGAAACCCAAGCTGGGTTGTGGTTGTCATTCCCTCTTCCTTCTAAGATCCTGGCCCACCTCCACGAAAGAAGTAATGCGAAAACAGAGAGAAGAGCCTCCAGAATGCTCCAGACTTCTCTCTACCCCCGTGGACTGAGGCAAGGGCAGTCAGCAGGAGGAGAAAGGAGGTCTGCCTTCCAGACTCTCCAGACACTACTGCTCGAGTCACCTGCTACCCAGCATGCATGCCACTGCTTCCTGATGCATCCGGGAGCTTCTGGAGTCACCGTGGAACCCTGTCACTGAGATCAACCTGATTTTGTTTGTTTGTTCTCATTTGTAGGCCTTACTGGGCCACACTGATACCGTCACCTGCGCCACAGCATCATTAGCCTATCACATAATTGTCAGTGGGTCCCGGGATCGAACCTGTATCATTTGGGATTTGAACAAACTGTCATTTCTAACCCAGCTTCGCGGGCATCGAGCTCCAGTTTCTGCTCTTTGTATCAATGAATTAACAGTAAGTAGTAAATTGCCCACTTCACTTATGTTTAGGTAAACAAGTAGTCTTGGCCAAAATACATTAACAATGGTGGGGCTCGGAGGAACGTGTCTGTAGTTGCAGCTACTCAGGAGGCTAAGGTGGGAGGATGACTTGAGCCCAGGACTTCTGGGCTGTAGGCACTATAGCCATCAGATGTCTGCACTAAGGTCAGCATTGATATGACGACCTCCTGAAAGCCAGAGACCAGCAGGTTGCCTAAGGAGGGGTGAACCAGCCCAGGTTGGAGATGGAGCCGATCAGAATTCCCATGCTGATCAGTAGTGGGCTGTGCCTGTGATAGCCGTTGTACTCCGGCCTGGGAAACACAACAAAACACTGTCTCTTAAAAAAATAATAAATTTTTCTTCTAAAAAATGACTCGTTGTTTTTGAAGTTATAGGCACTCATTTTATAAAAGTTACTACATTTTCTTTGACTTAGTGTTGTTTGAAAAGCAAGTAGATGTTAAAGTTTGTAATCCAGAGAGCAGTTTTGTCTTAAAATCCATTCACTGCTGCATACATTAGAGAGAACAAGATTCGATTAAAATAAAACAAAGCTTTCTAGAATTTTTTTTTAAAACAAGAAATTTGTAGGATTTGTTAAGAATGTTAGAAATTGGCCGGGCTTGGTGGCTCATGCCTATAATCCCAGCACTTTGGGAGGCCACTGCAGGTGGATCATTTGAGGTCAGGAGTTCCAGACCAGCCTAGCCACATAGTGAAACTCCGTCTGTACTAAAAATACAAAAATTAGCCGGGCCAGTGGTGGGTGCCTTTAATCCTAGCTATTTGGGAGGATGAGGCAGGAGAATCGCTTGAACCTGGGATGTGGAGATGGCAGTGAGCCGAGATTGCTCCACTGCACTCCAGCCTGGACAATAGAAAAAGAAGAACATTAGAAATGTGTTGAAATTTTTAATAAAATATAGTCAGAGTATGGAAAGTAAAAAGGATGACATTTGGGTACCCAAACAAGAGAAAAATTCTTATATAGCTATTTTCAAAACAGATCCAAAAGTTATCAAAAGATGTTATCTCTTTTTAGAAATAAATAGTTCATATACAAATAAATGAAAAAAGTCAAATAAAATAAATGCCCTTGTCTAGGAGCACTGTACACAAACCAAGCCCACCTGAAGCAGACAAGAGGAGATTCATTGCTAAGATGGTCTTGAAGCAGGGGAAGCTTGAGGGCAGGTTTACAGAGACTGAGGCCCCACAAGCTTATCGCATTAGTAAGTAGATGATGTATGTCAGCATGTAGGTGATGCCCCATATACAAATCAGTCTTGGGAGTCGGCAGGAACCCACCCAAGCCTCATCGCTTCTTAGCTGTACATATCCATTGCCATCTTACCTTCACCCCTACCGCAGGGCCATCCTTCATGCACAGAACAGTTCTAGCCATGTCACTGAGTGACGTTCACACTGTCACCTACACAGACAGCTTTCCTCATCAAGGATGCTGCATCTTTGATTTCTACCAGAAGTTACTCAGTGTTAACACTTTTAGTCAACTATCTTGTAGTCATCTTATTTAAAAAGGAAAAAGAAAGAAATTCATTTATAGTTGTCAGTCATTTAGAGTGTCTGATTAATAATGGCAGGGGTACTCAGGTTGAGAATGAGTAGGGGACATGCAAGGGTAGAAGAGCCAAATTTGTTTGTGTCTGAAAGCTTTAAGAGGTTTTCAGAACAACACCTTGGGTTGGTCCTGCAAACATTTGAACCTAAAGAGCTTTACAAAAATGTGGGTGCTGTAGAACCGCTCTGATGCAGCAGTGTTGAATCAGATGCTTAATCCATTATTTGGAGCACTTTGTTTTGGGGTTGTTCTTAACCTAAATACTGATAATTTTATTATAGCCAGTTGTTTGAGCCAGTGTACACTACTGGATTGCAATATTTGCTGCAAATACTACAAAAGCAGTCTTTTCTTTTTAAGATGCTCTTGTAATATCTTAACTCATGAAAAGATTTCTATTTCTGTTGTGTTTCTCCAACCAATATCAAGTCTGCTTTATTTCAGTTTACATTTTAGGCCAACGCCTCTTTGCCTTTAATTCTTCTTATGTCTCTGCCTTCATAACAACAGGATTTACTCTAATAAACTCTAATTAAGTCCCCAGAGTAACTGAAGAAGTTCTTGCCCAGTGCAGAATGGAGCAATTGTCTCTTGCAGAGACTGAAGCCACTAATTAAAACTCAACTGCTGACACTCATAGTCAGAGATGGTTCAGTAACTGAAATAGAAGCAGACACAACAATGCTTTGCTAAGTATTGTTTCAGTTTGGGTTTTGGTTTATTTCTTGCCATTTTGGTAGAAGAAGAGCTGGGAGGTGGGAGGAATAAGGAGGAGCAGTAGCAAGACCAGCAGAGACGGTGCAGCACAGACTGGATGGAACAGGCCTAGTCCTCCTCCTCACCCTACCCCAGCCTCCTCCACCTTACCTTCTTATGTGTTGATGCTGCTTTGCAGCTTCTAGTTCTCCTCTGTTTTTGCTGACCATCTTCAGACTTATGTAGGTTCTTATGTATCTCCTGAGGGTACTGAACTTTACCAGGTCTTTTCTAAAGCTAATACTTAGCATCGTGATATCCAGACTATCTTAGGAATGAGAGAGGCAGCACGGTATGGTATATAAGTTTTGGGGCTATAGAAAGCTGGCTTCAAATCTCTGATGATAAATAAGTTACTTAAGTTCTTTGCCCCTCACTTTCATCCTTTAAAGCAAGGCTAATGATAGTCTCACAAGGTTTCTGTGTTAACCAGAACATCTGAAGTCTCCACCCCAGTGACTGGCATATAGGAGATGCTTCAGAAAGCATCCTCCTTTCTTTAACTATAGTGGGTTGTGTTCTCACCAGGTTAGGTAGAGCCCAGCCTGGTAGAATTTGAGAAAATAGGTTGTTCTTTTCTATCTTTGGAACTCATGAAAACATAAGTTATCAGCTCAGGGATCTTGGTTTTTACTAAGTTTGCCAAGAAGTGATCCATGTACCACTCCTTTTCTCCCCCTACATTCCCCCACCCCTATTTTGAATACAGATTTTAAAATAGGATATTACAGCATTACCAAGATTATGCCTTTTGATTTATTGAAGAAACACAACTATATCTGAACTGAAATATGCCTCTTCTACCCTGTGGTTTTAGTGGTTGGATTCATTTTGTAAAAGTGGAGGTGGATTCCTGCCTCTAGATGAAAGGCGTAATAGATTTTGTTAACAATGGGAGGAAGAAGAGTAGTTCATCATCTCCTCAGATGACAGGGAGCTTTCTTGTGTCGCCAGACCTTGCTCAGCAGTGTGCCAGGGACGTGAACCTACCCTTTGTCTCCATCTGTGGTCCCTTTGGCCACTGCATCCACTCAACTGTGAATTCTTAAGCCTTTGTTCAGGGTATTTTTTTTAAGTCAGCAAGCACTGAATTTCAGATTACCTAAGAAATTAGCCGCTAGTCTTGGGACTGAAAAGCTTTCTGAGAACTAGGCCAGGGATTCAGTTTGCTTCAGAAACCAGAAGGTAATTGGAAGGGAGCAAAGAGAATGACATTTTTCTCTCTCTTCTCAGGGGGACATTGTGTCCTGCGCTGGCACATACATCCATGTGTGGAGCATCAATGGGAACCCTATCGTGAGTGTCAACACATTCACAGGTAGGAGCCAGCAGATCATCTGCTGCTGCGTGTCAGAGATGAACGAATGGGACACACAGAACGTCATAGTGACAGGACACTCAGATGGAGTGGTTCGGGTAAGTGAGCTGAGAGAAAAACTCATTAGGATATTTGTCGTCCTAGTTTACCTGAAACTTGTAGCTAACTACAGGTTAAGAACACCTGAACAGGTTGTAATGTTTAGTGAACTCTTGCTCCAGTTCAGATAAGCCTTGGCCTCTGCATTATCAGACATGAGGAACACCAGTGTCTTGGCCTCTTTTCTTCCTATTAAGTAGATCTGGTAGTGCTACTGGCCATTTGACAGCTTGACACAATTAGGTCACTTAAACATGATTCCCATGTCACACTGGGATTGCTCAAAATGCAAACTGCAGAAGTACTGGGTTTTCAGCCTGTCAAATGGCTTCGTAGAGAAAACATAGTGAGCAGGGATAAGTCTCTTCCCTACAAAGAATCACAGTACTGGAAAATACTTCCAGCGTCCCCAGCTACGATCCCAGATGACTGCACCTGAAGCCTAGATGTACTTTATCCTTTTCTCAGGTTGCTATGTGCTTGGCCTCTACAGAAAATAGAGGCAATGGAGTATTCACTTTTGTAGTCTGTTGCAGTATTTGAGTGGTTCTGTGTCAGGAGATGTTTCTTTGTGCTTGTTTTTCTTTAATTGTGCTCTTTGTAAAAGCAGAGAGCAGCTGATTACCACCCTCTTTAGTCAGAGTCACATGTGGAGAGACAGTGAGGCCATCAGGCCACTCCACTACCACACCCTGTACCTCACACAATACACATCTACACACACACAAAAACTCACATACACACACACCCTGGAGTCCGCTTCCTCGACAGTGGTGTTTCACATGCTCAATCTGTGAAGCAGCATAAAATAGCTCCCTAGCTGGGCACCTGGGGATTCTGTTTACTGTGTGCCTTCTTGGGGATCTATAATGTATATTAGCATATGCAAGACTCTGAGAGGTTTTTGTAGGAAACAAAAAAGTTTACTTAGTTGAACTATGTTTTTGTTTTGTTTTTGAGACAGAGTGAGTTGCTCTGTCGCCCAGGCTGGAGTGTAGTGCAGTCTCAGCTTACTGAAACCGCTGCCTCCCGGGTTCAAGCAATTCTCCTGCCTCAGCCTCCCAAGTAGCTGGAATTGCAATCATGGACTGCTATGCCCGGCTAATTTTTGTCACCATGCTGACCTGGCTGGTCTCAAACGCCTGACCTCAAATCATCCGCCCACCTTGGCTTCCCACAATGCTGGGATTATAGGCATGAGACCCTGCGCCTGGCCTGAACCATGTTTTTAAACTGATATGACTATAATCTTTTCCCTCTACTTTGAAACAGCCATTGTGTGTAGGCAGTCCCCTGCCACATCTTCCAAGATACGGGAAATCTAACTGTATAACATGATGGAAATTAAGCTATCTGTTAACCCTGAGAGTCTGTCTTCACTGAGTAATGTAAATTGGTTCCTTAATCTGTTTTGTAACGTTTTAACTTTTGTACTTATTTAAATTTAGTTTTGGAGGATGGAATTTTTGCAAGTTCCTGAAACACCAGCTCCTGAGCCTGCTGAACACCTAGAAATGCAGGAAGACTGTCCAGAAGCACAAATAGGTATTTAATACTTTCTAAAAATGACTCAGTCGTTTTCACGTTTCTTTTCCGTCACTGTGGATAAACTTATACCAAACAACATAAAGAGGAGCCCAAGGTTGGGCACTGCTTGGAGAAGCGTGGTTGCTGCCTGTTGTGTGATTCCTTTGAGCAGACATGCCAGGTTTTCTCTACTTCACTGGGCAACATTCGGTGTGGTGGTGTCTTGCGGTTAACTTCCACATTCCATACTAAATATAGCACTTAATTCCTGGAGTACCGAAGGCTTGGGCTTTCACTTCTGAAAACACAACAGACCTAGAGGGCATGCTGTTGTATAAGTCAGACAAGCTCTGCTGCACCCCAGCCCCACATTTGTTCTGCCCACCATGGGGCTGGCTCAGTGTGCATCACAGATACAATCGTGTTTGTAAACAATTAACAGAGGCAGACCAGAGTCCACCGTCAGACTTGCTTACATTAGGGCATTAATTCACACTGAAGCCTGCTTACCTGTTGTACATTATTTGTAAAGCAATTTACAATTTTCCAGTGAAATATAGAGATAATTGATTTCTACCCAGAATAACTGAAAGCAATGCCATAATGCCAGGGTGAGATCTGCTTTGCATTGCAGTCTCTGAAGAAGCCACCCCCTTTGATGTAGAACAGTGGGTACAAGGAACTTCCTGGAAAGGAACAAGGTTTTAAGTTTGACCTTCAGATTGTTTCTTCATGATTGGCTTTTGTACACTGAGAATTCATTGTGACTTTGATGATGTCAGAGAGTTAATAAAGGAAACTTAGCTGAAGGACACAAGTCACTTCTCTATATAAGCTGAAAGTAGCTTTTACTTTCCATGCCAGAGAAGAAAAAAGATACCTTGGGCAGGACATTTTAATGCTGGTGTTATATTAGTACATGTAAATTTCTAATTACAGCCCCACCGAAAAGGTCATTTGGGTGTTTGGAGACATAAGAATTCAGTTTAATTCAGTAAGTGTTTGGGGGTTACCTGTTATATGTCAGATAGTGAATTAAGGGAACCAGTGAGAAGTGGGTCATTTTCCTTTCCCTTAAAAAGCTTTTAAGTAAATAACAGTGGAAGATGATATGCATGAGTGAGATAGAAGGGGTCAAATTCAGGGTGGAAAGATATTTGTATGTCTTTATTGTGGGCAGTCTGGCAGAAGTGGCAGAGAGGGAGAGCAGCCCACAGAAGAACTGGACAATGTGGAAGTGGTGAGATTTGTGGGCACTTGCTGGGGCGAAATGTAAACAAGCTAGAGGTTCACTGGAAATTAAAGCCGCTTCCAAAGCTGCTTGTTTGCGGACCTCAGAGCTCATGATCATAAGCCGTTGGGGTGAAAACTTCATTTACATTAGTCTATTGGATGTAAGTCTATTGTACTGAGTAGGAAGCAGACAAAGTATTTGTCTTGCTAAGAAAATAACTGTAGTGGGCCCAGTATCCTCAGGAGTTGGTTCTAAGACCTCCCTTGGATACCAAAAGCTGAGAATGCTCAAGTCCCTGATATAAAATGGTGTAAGTAGTATTTGTATAAAACCTACTAACACCCTCCTGAATACCTTAAATCATCTCCAGATTACTTGCAATACAATGTAAATGCTGTGTAAATAGTTGTGATATTGTATTGTTTAGGGACTAATGACAAGGAAAAAAAAATTCTGCATATGTTCAGTAACAGACACAGTTTACTTTCCCCAATACTTTCCATCTGAGGTTAATTGAATCCATGGATGTAGAACCCACAGAAATGGAGGGCCAGGTGTACTTGTTTCTTATATATTTTCCCTCCAGTAGACTTTATTGCAACAGAGTAGAGAGTTGATGTGAAGAAATGCAAAATAACAGTGAAAAGAGGAAGAAGAACTAAATTCCAAAGTAAGGCTTTCATCAGTAATTCACTAATCTTTAGCCAAGTGTTGTGGCATGCACCTGTGGTCCCAGCTACACAGAAGGCTGAGGCGGGCAGATTCCCTGGGCTCAGGAGGTTGAGGCTACAGTGAGCTATGATTGGTCCACTGCACTCCAGCTTGGGTGACAGAGCAAGATACATGTCTGTAAAAATAAGTACATAAATAAAAATTAAAAATAAGATAATTCACTAACCTTTCAGCCATTAACCACTGTCTGCAATGGTCCTTCTCTCTACCATCTTGTAGAAAGAATATCCAAAAGTAGCCGGGCGCGGTGGCTCACACCTGTAATCCCAGCACTTTCGGAGGCCGGGGCGGGTGGATCATGAGGTCAGGAGTTCAAGACCAGCCTGGCCAACATAGTGAAACCCTGTCTCTACTAAAAATACAAAAATTAGCCAGGTGTGGTGGCGGGTACCTGTAGTCCCAGTTACTTGTGAGGCTGAGGCAGGAGAATTGCTTGAACCCAGGAGGCAGAAGTTGCAGTGAGCCGAGATCATGCCACTGCACTCCAGCCTGGGCAACACAGCAAGATTCTTTCTCCAAAAATAAATAAATAAATATATATATATATACACACACATATATATATATATACACACACACACACACATATATATATATAGAATATCCAAAAGTAATCTTTTAGAATGACAATTTCAAGAACTTGGGAGGCACAGAACTGTTAAAGGAGTCCAGAAAAGGGGGAGAATACTTTGAGCTGAAGGAATTAGGTGATTTAGAGACAGGAATGTTTAAGCTGTGCCTTGAAAGCTAGGTGACGTCGGAACACACAGATTGGGAAGCTGGGTCTAGGCGGCACCAGCAGCATGTGAGGAAGCTCACCCTTGGAGGAGCAGGTCTGCAGGGAGAGAGCTGGAGTGACACCGTCTAGCTGCAGCATGGCAGGGAGTGTGCGGCAAAGGCATGTTCTGGCCAGATTGTGGGAGACTGAATTCCAAGTTAAGGATTTTGGCCAAAGTTTTTAATAAACTCTTTCAGAAATTCTGCTTTTTTATTTCTTTGCTCTGTACTCTAGCCAAAAATCGTGGCACTTACTTTCTTTTTTGTTACACTTAGCTTAAAATATTATGTCTATAAAGGCTTATAACTGGGAGAAAAAAATGCTAGTAGAACAAAGCTGGGTGTAACTTTGGTGGTTCTGTATGTTCCAATTATCTCAATGCTTCACCCAGGGCAGGAAGGCCAAGACGAGGACAGCAGTGATTCAGAAGCAGATGAGCAGAGCGTCAGCCAGGATCCTAAGGACACTCCAAGCCAACCCAGCAGCACCAGCCACAGACCCCGAACAGCCTCCTGCCGCGCAGCAGCTGCCTGGTGTACTGACAGTGGCTCTGATGACTCCAGACGCTGGTCGGACCAGCTCAGTCTGGATGAGAAAGACGGCTTCATATTTGTGAACTATTCAGAGGGCCAGACCAGAGCCCATCTGCAGGGCCCCCTTAGCCACCCCCACCCCAATCCCATCGAGGTGCGGAATTACAGCAGATTGAAACCTGGTAACTTGAAGTCTGGTATCTATTTCTCACTCCTTATATGTTTTGTGAGGGTTGGTGGATTGAGGCAGTGGGGTCTAGCTCTCCCTGGGCCCCACCCTGGATGTGCCCTGTGACCTGGGCCACTCACACAAAAGGCCTCTTTACACAGAAGGCCTCTTCAGTTTCTTCTAGTGTAAAGTGGACTTAAAAATTCTATCCTACAAGGGTGTTTGCAATATGCTGGGCATCTTCTAAAGAAAAATACCTCAAACAAAAACTGCATTTATTCACAACTCATTAAATCACGCAAGCTAATTTAAAATGAATAAATAAAACTGCATTCACAGGTAACTTTGCCCGGAATAGAGTTAGAAGCAAGGTCCTCAGTTGGAGAAATTGGATGCATCTGCTTGCACTGAAAATTTCCCCTTCTCATTAGTTTGTCTCCTTCAGTGAGATATTTCTTCAGCCTGACCCATGTTAATATCAAGCTAGATAGCTTTACTTTCAACCAAGGCGGCAACTGCTGAGAACTGGAAAAGCTGCTGTAGCTGTATGTTGAGGTACCCTAAGTTTAAGGCCACCGTCGTAGAGTATTTCTCCCCAGTACTGGCTTCCCTCAGTTGAGTATGTTGTGTCCTCCACTTCTCCACTCCAGGGTACCGATGGGAACGGCAGCTGGTGTTCAGGAGTAAGCTGACTATGCACACAGCCTTTGATCGGAAGGACAATGCACACCCAGCTGAGGTCACTGCCTTGGGCATCTCCAAGTAAGTGTCAGGCTTTTTCCAGCTCCGCTTCCCATCTGAGTCATTTGGTTAGCCAAGGGCCATATACTCCAGCCTTGTCTTTGGGGAAAACAGATTTTATTTGTATTATCATACATAGCTCAAAGAGATAAATTTGAAGAAGAACCCTGTCAGTGTGTAGATATTTTCTTTTCTTTTTCTTCTTCTTTTTTTTTTTTTGTTTGAGACAGGGTCTTGCTCTGTTGCTTAGGCTAGAGTGCAGGGGCACAATCACAGCTCACTGCAGCCTCAACCTCCCAGGCTCGAGCAGTCCTCCCACCTCTGCCCCTCAAATAACTGGGACTATAGGCGCGTACCATCATACCTGGCTAATTTTTGTATTTTTTGTAGGATGGGATTTCACCGTGTTGCCCAGGCTAGTCTCAAATTCCTGGGCTCGAGTGATCTGCCCACCTTGGCCTCCCAAAGTGCTGGGATTACAGGTGTGAGCCACCGTGCCCATACACTGGATTTTAATTCTGAATTTTTAAAAAAAGTGAAAAACTGCTTTTTCTGTTCTTCAAAGATATAGCAAGGGTGATCCAAAGAAAATTGAAATGGAAGTGTAAATTTGGGCTCAATTCAGTTTTTGTCTGTTTACACATACATCCCTGAGTGAATCAAGGAGTCTCTCCGGGACCCTTACCAGCCCTGACCCCAAAACACACATCCACCAAAAACCAGAGAGCCTCAAGAAGGAGATCACAGACAACAGAAGCCTTCTATACAATGACCTCCTCTGTCATGTCTCCTGCAGGGATCACAGTAGGATCCTCGTTGGTGACAGTCGAGGCCGAGTTTTCAGCTGGTCTGTGAGTGACCAGCCAGGCCGTTCTGCTGCTGATCACTGGGTGAAGGATGAAGGCGGTGACAGCTGCTCGGGCTGCTCGGTGAGGTTTTCACTCACAGAAAGACGACACCATTGCAGGAACTGTGGTCAGCTCTTCTGCCAGAAGTAAGATAAGATATCTGCTTTTTGAATTTACATTGAGTAAGCTCTAAGGATGTTAATTATGTCCTACACACAGGTTCTGATTGCCCTGGCATCCCCACTACAGTATGCCTTGTTAGTATGAACCAGTCTTCACTTTTTCTGTTCTTCTTTATTACTACAATTAGGAAATTTTTCTATCATACAAGTCACAAACACCTTCTCATCCATGACACAGAATGCACATATGCTAATATTTCATCATATTTAATTTGGAGACCTGTATGTGAAATGTTTCTGTAAACACTATAGATACATTTTAAGTATCTTCTTTGCACCCTTCACCAATCACACCCATTCTCCATGTTGTTTACTTTCAGGAGCATGTGTTGCCTCTGTAAACATTACATCATATTGTTTTGGTGTTTTCAGCTTCACTTTTCAGCTTTATATAGTATACTGTTTTTACCCTTCTGTAACTTTCTTACTCAACATTGTCTTTGAAATCCATTTATATAGATAACTTATTCTAATATATTTATTTTAACTATTGTCGGTTGTTTTAATTATATGAATTTATCACCATTTATTTCTCTTTTGATGCCTTCTCCGGGTTTTTTTTTTCTATTAGTACTATAAATAATGCTACAATGCATATCCCTATAAATGCCCTTCTAATACACAAGCTGGAATTCCTCTAGAGATGGAATGAAATTGATAGAACACAGATTTGTTCTTGATCTTAATTAGATATTGCCAAATTACTCTTCAAAACAGGAGTGCTAGTTAATACTACCTCCAACAGGACATGAAAGTTCTCCAAATTCTTAGTCATGCTTGGGACTGCCAGACTTTTTCCACTTTTGCCAATCTGATAGCTAAAAAATAGTGCTTTGTTGTTTTAACTTGCAATGCTAGTGAGACAACATCTTTTCATGTTTGTTGGCTATTTGGGTTTCCTCTTGGGTACTTTGCCTTTTTCTTTTTTTTTCCTTGAGGAGTTCTTTTATATATTCTGTGCTGTACACATTTGTCTTTTATATATCTTACAGGTATGTTCTGCCAGTCTGTGGCTTGCGTTTCAACTTTGTATATGTTTTTTCTGTCAGACAAGTTTTTAAACTGGTTGTAGTCACATTTATTACTCTTTATGATTTTTGCTTTTTTGTGCCTTAAGAATTCTTTCCTTGTCCTAAGATCACGAAGATAATCTTATTTATTTTCTTTTAAAGGTTTCAAAGTTTTATTTTTCACATTTAGATCTTTAATTCATTTGTAATTCATTTTGGGGTATGACATGAGGCAAGGATCTGTTTTTCCCCCATATGAAAGGTCAGCGGTCCCATGGCTGTGGATTTGGTTGATAACTCTGTCCTACACCCGGGTCCCAGATACATATCCACAGTCATTACTTTTCTGCCAGACCGCAGGAAGGATTCCATGGACAGTATACTCTAAGGCTTGTATTGCCTTACTCCAGAGATGCCTTCATAGAAAGCATATTATTCTTAACTTGTGTAATTATGAGGCAGTTTCTGAGGTTTTGTAAGCAGCATTGGCTTACTGGTGTGGGCATAGTCTTTGGGTTTACACTGACCAAATGCTCATTGTGCTGCTTCCTGTTGCCATAATGCCAGCAAGTTACCGAGCCTCTCTGAGCTGTGGTTTCTTCATCTGTAAATGTGGGTAAGAAGACCAGTCCTCTTAGAGCTACTGAGAGAATTAAATGAGATCACATGTATGAGTGTTTTAAGGCACCAAGTTCAGAGTCTGGCAAAACAGATGTTCCATAATTTGATTCCTTAAACCTTTTCTGCTGGGCAGTCTGGTTCAAGATGAGGGACCCAAAATGTTGCAGCCAGCCATTTCCTATGGGAATTTCTGTGGGGCTGGCAGAGGATTCTGTCTAGTGGCTCTGTGCTTTTAAAGGCCTGCTGTATAAAACCTATAATGGGGCTGGGCACGGTGGCTCACACCTGTAATGCCAGCAGTTTGGGAGGCTGAGGTGGGCTAATCACCTGAGGTAAGGAGTTCGAGACCAGCCTGGCCAACATGGCAAAACCCTGTCTGTACTAAAAATACAGAAATTAGCCAGGTGTGGTGGTGTGTGCCTGTAATCCCAGCTACTCAAGAGGTTAAGTGAGAGAATCACATGAACCCAGGAGACAGAGGTTGCAGTGACCCGAGATCATGCCACTTCCCTCCATCCAGCCTGGGCAACAGAGCGAGACTCCATCTCAAAAAAATAAGTAATACATTTTAAAACCCATAATGGGTTTTATAGAGCAGGCCTTTCAAAGCAGAGCCATATAGTCTTTCTTTCTTTCTTTCTTTCTCTTTCTTTCTTTCTTTCTTTTTTTTTTTTTTTTGAGACAGAATCTCACTGTGTCACCCAGGCTGGAGTGCAGTGGCGCGATCTTGGCTCACTGCAACCTCTGCCTCCTGGGTTCAAGCGATTCTCCTACCTCAGCTTCCTGAGTAGCTGGGACTAAGGCATGCACCACCTGCCCGGCTAATTTTTGTATTTTTAGTAGAGACAGGGTTTCACCATATTGGCCAGACTGGTCTCGAACTCCTGACCTCATGGTCTGCCCACCTCAGCCTCCCAAAGTGCTGGGATTACAGTCATGAGCCTCTGCACCCGGCCCATATCTATATCTATCTAGATACAGATATATAGATATAGATATAGATATAGATTTCTTGAGATGGGGTCTTCTTCTGTCACCCAGGCTGGAGTGCAGTGGCATGATCACAGCTCACTGCAGCTTTGATCTCCCAGGCTCAAGCAGCCCTCCCACCTCAGCCTTCCAAGTAGCTAAGACTATAGGCAAGAGCCACCACACTTGGCTAATTTTTGTATTTTTTGTACAGACAGAGTCTCACTATGTTCCCCAGGCTGATCTCAAAGCTGCGGGCTCAAGCAGTACCCCCAGCTCAGCCTCCCAAAGTTCTGGGATTATAGTTTTCAACCTCCACACCCATCATATTAATCTAGTGATTTGTGCTAGCACTTCCGTATGTCTGCTGGCACACATCTGTTCTTTGTCATGTTTAATTTTCAAAATATTGTTTAATTATAGGTAATTCTTTAAATTATCCATTGCTATTAAATGTTGGATGGAAGCTTTATTGGAAACTGACCAAAGAGTGATAAGTTCCGATGAAGCAGGCACAGAAGGAAGTGCTGTCCAGAACACACAGCCTGTGGTCTCTATGGCTGAGAGCTGTTGACACTCCTCAGGGTTCTCAGAGGTCCAGTGACAGTCCTTTAAACTCATAAGCTTATAGTACTTAATTTACTCTCTAGACACTTTTACTGGTAGATTAATGGACTAAACATGAATCTCCATTTCAGGGACAGGTACAGTGGCTCACATCTGTAGTCTCAGCACTTTGGGAGGTCAAGGCAGGAAGATCACTTGAGGCCAGGAATTTGAGGACAGCCTGGACAATGTACTGAGACCCCATCTCTTAAAAAAAAAAAATTTCCATTTTAATCTTATGAAAATCCAAGCCTAAAGTGATTTAATACCACATCCTGAGTCACACCCAGCTTTATTCCAGGAATAGGAACTCTGAATACTTCTTACAGAATTTGAACATTTCTTAAGAGTAGTCTGCTTCAAACAGTTCCAGCAAGATAAATAGGAAATGAGGGTGTTGGGACTGGAAAAGGAAAGCCAGTCTAACTGTTTAAGAAATGATTGAAGAGTGGATCAATCAAAATGTTTAAAAGCACAACGGAACTTGATAGTGATCAAACTCATATTTCTCTTGGAAATTAGAAGACTCACTAATGAGTTATTAGAAATTCTCTTGGAAGTAGATATTCATTAGTGAGTCTTCTAATTTCCACTAGTGAGTTTTTCTAATTTCCAGGAGAAATATGTCAAGCTCCAAGTAAAGACACTGACATACCGTATTCCCAAGCTTATAGGCCATGAGAATTAGTCTGCACAGGTAGAATGGCCTCACATCAATGTTCAGACACCTTGGCCTCATTGTGTAGGAAAATCTTAACTCTGTTTTTTTGTTTTCATTTTTTTAAATTCTCATCAGTCAAAGAAATAGCTTCCCTGGTTTAATACTGCATTTCTTCATAGACTGAAACAAATAATACAGCTTTCCTTTTAGTCCTTGTTCAGCCACACAACACAAACCAGTATGGCCTTTGGCATTTTACTGCAAGCTTTCCATTCGATTATTAATATTCCGGAGCCCATGATCAAGCATGGAGGAGACCAATAATTAATTGACTTTTCCTTTCCTTTAGGTGCAGTCGATTTCAATCTGAAATCAAACGCTTGAAAATCTCATCCCCGGTGCGTGTTTGTCAGAACTGTTATTATAACTTACAGCATGAGAGAGGTTCAGAAGATGGGCCTCGAAATTGTTGAAGATTCAACAAGCTGAGTGGAGACCACGGTCTGTAGACCCCTTCCCGATTCTCCTGTCCCAGCTTGGAAGGCATTGAAAACAGTCTCCGTTTACACATCTCTTCATACCACGTGTTTGAAGTGTTAAAATTCAAAGGGATCATTGAATAAAACGGGTGTAGAGTACAGGAATGGGGCAGACGTGATTCAGGTGAACAGCACAAGAAGAATATGAGGTGGTTCCTAGAAGCAACACTTTCCATCTCCAATTCTCCCTGATGACAGTAGCTGTCTCCAAGAGAAATATCCTCACTTATTAACTCTCTTTTCTTGCATCTCATTTTTATAGAGCTACTCATCCTTATTTGGAAAAACCAACAACAAAAAAGGCTTTTAGAAAATGGTTGTAAATCTGACTTCTTTGCAAGTAACTGTATATTGTAAATAGGTATAAAAGGCCTTTTTTCTAAATAAGGACTTAACTGCCTGTAACATGAAACTTCAAACTAAACCACTAACTCAATGAACTACTTATGGTTTGTCTGACATCCCTCACTTACCAATTAATTATAAATATGTTTTTTTAAATCCCCAAAGACATTATCTGTGGTCTTTTTTTCCTTTCAAGCTCAGCCTGTGTGCCTGATGTCATTTCTTTCAAGTTGCCCACAGTATCTCCACTTAAACTAGGCTAGTAACCAAAATAATGTGGACCTTCTTTAGGAACCAGCGTGGGAGAATAGGAGTCCAGCCGTAAGATAAACTGGAAATATTTGGGTGTCTTGTTCCTGGCTATGCACCACCTCAGTGTTGTTCCTACATAAACAAGGCCCCTTTTAAACTTGTATGTGGACTGCTGTTTGGTCAAAGAATACCTTGTTAGCATTGCAGAAAGGTGGTCAGATGACCAATGCAGTGCAGGAAACAGCCCTGTCTCAACTAATGGAAATATATTTGCATGTAACCCAAAATTAGCTTATCTTGCATAGAACATAATAAGTATGTGTCTTTCGTGACACGGATGTTCTACTATAGCTTATTTTCAAAAAAGGGGTAAAAAAAGGAAAGAAAAAAGTGTACAGAATTAACATATAAACTTTGTTGTAAAACTGAATCATGTCAGAACTGCTTAAAATTAACCTTTACCATTTAATGTCATCTACCTGAAAACAGTGAGATTTATACTGTATCAATGTCTATTTTTTTGTTTTTGCTATGAATATAATTACAGTATTTTAATATTTAGTTATTTAATTTGTTCTACTAGTTGGATACAGAACACACAAATCCAGGGGGATTAAAGCTGGAAGGGGCTAAGAGATTAGTTTACAGAGAAAAGGCTTGGTGGTGGGATTTTTTTAAATGTGTGTTATGTACATATATATATAAATATTAAAAAATGAAACAGTTAATCTAGATTTTAACATTTTCAGAAACTTAGTGATAATATTATGAACAATTCTAAAAGCCCTGTGATTTGAAAAATGTAGAATCATTAATGGCCCAAGATAGGCCTTCACACCCTCACAGGTGCGAAAGGAAAGGCCTTCACATCCTCGCAGAGGTGTCATGCAAAGGACAGCGGCTTTGGCTTTTCCAACTTTCCGTCTTTAGGCCCTGGTGAGAGGCACACTTATGCACTAAAATGCACATATATGCACATGCATTCAAAAATAGGCATTTGGTACAATGGTGATCTTGTACCTGATGGGCTGAAACCAGCTTAAGAACAAATTTGTTCTTCCTGATACGATAACTAGGTCTCCAAGAGAAAATATAAAGGCTGCTTTAGTGCCTTACGCTTACTAAATTTAAATCTTTATTTACCTGGGTTTGAGCCTACAGACTATTTATGATTACATATCAAAATTGATTAAAACACTTCCATTTCTAAAAGTTCAAATATACTTGTTAATAAAAGGATTATCGGCATTAATACTTTAACTTAAAGAAAAGTTGTGTTCTGTTTTCCTTTCTGTGTCTTACTCCCCCCACACTGTCCCTCCCCCATCACCATCTTCAATTCTAATAAATAATGCTGATGTTCAACAGTTGCAGAAATTGTGCTATCACGTAACTGTGGGCCTTGCCCCTGTGTGGCCCTCTAGATGAGTTGTAGCAGTGTTATTCTACACTTTTTAAAAGAAGCGTCCTCCTTTTGTCCATGAATCATGTTTACCCCATACCCAGTGGCAGAGGTGTTCTTTAAAGACTTGAATATATGAATGTGTGTGTGTTGTTACTTAAAGGTTATTCCTCTTTGTAATAGGAAACTATATGAGATGAACACTTTTAAACTTTCCGACACAACTTTCATTACTAACTTTCTGACACGACTTCCATAACTAGAAGGTGGAAACCAAAACCCTCATGGTAGTATTTCCTCTGGCAGCTGGTGCTGTGGGCAACTGTTTTGTTCAATCGGGTTTCTTTTCTTTTTGACTCTAATGCAGAAATCAACAGAATCACTCACACATACAAGTACACTCACATAAACTAATTATTTCTCTGGATATCGTTCTGTGTTCCATGTAAATTTATTTACCAACATCTATTGTCAACATGTACATCTACCTTAGTGTGGTCTGCATTCTTTCTCTGAGAGTACCTCACAGGGCTCCTGCCTGATCTTCGTAGTTTGTTCATTCATCCATCCACCTGTTCATTTGTTCATCCATGTATTCTAACATTTGTGTGTAGTGTGCAACTGTAATGTCATGCTTTTGAAGAAGAGAATAGCTGCCCATAGCAGCCATCCGTCTGGATAATAGCAAAACACTCTATAGATAAGTTATTTTGCACTTTCTTATGTATAAAGTTGGTAGAAACTTATTTTTGCTTTGTATCATTTAAATACATTTTGTTTTGGTAAATGAACTGTGGATAAAATATTTATGCCGTTAAAACTGTTTTTAGAAAGTATTTTTAATTTCAGCAAGTTTGGTTACTTGTTGCATGACTATTAACACAGCTGACTTTTTGTGTCAGTGCAATGTATATTTTTTGTCCTGTTATTAACTTGTAAGCCCTAGTAATGGCCAATTATTTGTACAGCAACAGAAGTAAATTGAAGATACTGGCTAAGACTGGATTGATTGTGGACTTTTATACTATATTGCAGAAACCAATATGTTTCTTGGTTATGTAAAAGACCTGAAGAATTACTATCTAGTGTGCAATCTGTGATATCTGAATGTTCATTGTATATTTGTCTCTGATGCAAAAAGGTAGAGTAACACAATTACAATACATGATTAAATGCAATAGTCCAGGTACTTAAGTAATTTTTTTTCATTTCAAATAAATACCCACTATTTACCACCAAAAGAAAGAAAAAGAAAAGTTGTTAAGTCAGTTATTCAGGGAAGGAAAAAAAAACAGAGATCTAATAACTCCCTAAACTTTATGTAGTTCTTTTCTAGTTGTAAATACTTCAGAAGCACCTGCATAAGATTGCAGAAGTATTGGCTGTTAAGGTTCCAGTTCCAGTTCTAGTTTGACCCATCCTTAAAAATCAGGCTTTCTGCAGTCTGAGCTTCTCAATTGTGCTGGATTCCCAGGGCTAATGAGTGTATGTGGGTGGCAGTAAGGAGAAGCAAGCCCCTTCTGGGAGATGTGATCCTCAAATTTGACTGGACCTGTAGAAAAAGACAGGTCTGCATGGTTTTTGCTCTTTTTTCCTGAGCTTTATTCTCTAGCCAAAATATTGTGAAAAGTAAGTAACAGTGTGTGTGTATATATATATATGTGTGTGTGTGTGTGTCTCTTGCACCCATACTATAGTCACAAAAGGAATATTCCAGTGTCCCCCCTCACCTGGAACTACAGCAGCCGCTGTTAGCAGCTAGTCTTTCCAGTTCAGCCTTCAATCTGAGAGTGTTAGAACTCACAATCCATTGTTCTTGTTATCAGCTTGTTTGGTTTTAAAATAGCCTTTCCGTAAAGAAGAGTTTTTAAGTTTATTTAGGCTGTTTTGATGATTGTACTTTTTCTAAAGATGCTAAATTCATTTTAAGCTTGAATAGCAGAGCCCCAAATTTGAATATATTTTGCTTATTACAAATTTTACCTTAGTGCAACTCCACTTGAGTGGCAGAAGATGAAGGAATGTGAAGAACTAAAACAATACCAATTTCTTTAAAAATTTTTTTTACAAATGGTAAAAGAGAAAGCTTAGAGCAGTTCCCATATTATTAATGCTTTATTACTTACAGTTCTAGTGATGGGTTGCAGTCAAGGATGGGCACTGCAGAATTCTCAGATGCAGAAATTCAGAGTTTAAAAGAACAACCATGTAAATGATTTTCAGTGAGTCCCTTGTCAGCCATTTGCTTCTCATCTTCAACAACATTTTCCCTACACACCTCACTTTTGACCATTTGATGGAATTGGCCCAGCACTTGGTTAGTTTTTTGCTTTATGAATATTCTCATTTCCTCCCACCTATTATAAAGCTCTTTTATTTTCTTTTACTTTTGCTAGAGACAGCATCAAGCCAAGCTACCACAATAACATGGTGTTTTGGAGATCCCTGAATAGGAATTACCACTGAGGCTTCAGTTCTAACCAGCTTGGGAATGTAGAAAGCCTCTTGTTTTAGCGCTCGCTCTCTCCAAAGGGTTTTCCTTTATCAGTAGCTGCCTGTGAGGATGGGAATGGTCTAAGATGGTGCTTCTTTAAACTTTCTGGTCTGAGAATTCTTTGATCCTTAAAAATTTTCAAGGACCCCGAACAGCTTTTGCTTATTTGGTTTATATCTATCAGTAGTCATTGTATTAGAAATTAAAACTGAGATTTAAAATATATATGTCAACTCATTTAAAAATAACAATGATAAGAGCATGATGTATTAACATAAATTATATATTTCTATAAAAAGTCTTTTCTAGCCGAGTGCAGTGGCTCACACCTGTAATCCCAGCACTTTGGGAGGCCGAGGTGGGCGGATCACCTGAGGTCAGGAGTTCAAGACTAGCCTGGCCAACATGGCAAAACCCCGTCTCTACTACAAACATACAAAAATTAGCCAGGCGTGGTGGTGCGCGCCTGTAATCCCAGCTACCTGGGAGGCTGAGGCAGGAGAATGACTTGAACCCGGGAGGTGGAGGTTGCAGTGAGCTGAGATCTCACCACTGTACTCCAGCCTGGGTGACACAGTGAGACTCCGTCTCCAAAAAAAAAAAAAAAAATCTTTTCCAAACCAAATTTTTTGCAAATCTCTTTAATGTCTGGCTCAATAGAAGACAGGTGGATTCTCAAGTCTGCTTCTGCATTCCATCTGTTGTGATAACTTTGTTTTGACTGGATTTTTGGGAAAAGACACATCTGCGTGGCTTTGGCTCGTTTCCTGAGCTTTATTCTCCAGCTATCATATTGTGAAAAGTGTGTCTATCGCACCCCTACTATAGTCACATCAGGAATATACTTTGTTTTGGTTGAAGCATGAAGAAAATCCAACCTCACACATGTATTGGTTGAAAAGGGGGTGAATATTTTTAATTTTTATGGGCTCATAAGTATATATTTATGAGGTACATGTTATGTTTTAATACAGGCATACAATGTATAATAGTCACATCGAAGTTAATAGAGTATTTACCACCTGAAGCATTTATCATCCCTTTGTGTTAGGGACATTCCAGTTCCACTCTTTTGGCTATTATAAAATATGCAGTAAATTGTTGATTAGAGTCACCTTGTTGTGCTATCAAATACTAGATCTTATTCATTCTATGTGACTATATTTTTGTACCCACTAAACATCTCCACTTTCCACCCTCCTCCCTACTACTCTTTCTAGCCTCTCATAACCATCATTCTACTCTCTGTCTCCATGAGTTCACTTGTTTTAATCTTTGACTCCCACAAATGAGTGAGCACATGCAAAATGTCTTTTTTTGTATTTGCCTGGCTTGTTTCACTTAACATAATGTCCTCTAATTCCATCCATGTTGTTGTAAATGACAGTATTTCATTTTTTTATGGCTGAATAGTATTCCATTGTGTATATGTGCCACATTTTCTGTATCCATTCATCTGTTGATAGACTCAGGTTGAGTTCAAATCTTGGTTATTGCGAATAGTACTGCAGTAAACATGGGAGGGCAGGTATCTCTTTGATATACTGACTTCCTCTCTTTTGTGTGTATGCCTAGTGGGATTGCTGGGTCATATGGCAGTTCTATTTTTAGTTTTTTTAGGAACTTCCATACTGTTCTCCATAGTATGGAGAATTTATATGGAGAATCCATACTATATATTATACTCCATAGTATGGAGAATATGGTTGTACTAATTTACGTTCCCACCAACAGTGTAGGAGGGTTCCCCTTTCTCTATCCTCACCAGCATTTGTTCTTGCCTGTCTCTTGGATAACAGCCATTCTAACTTGGGTGAGAGGGTATCTCCTTGTGGTTTTGGTTTGCATTTCTCTGATGATTTGTGATGTTGAGCATTTCTTTATATACCTGTTTGACATTTGTATGTCTTCTTTTGAGAAATGCCTATTCAGATCATTTGCCCATTTTTTAATAGGATTATTAGATTTTTTTTCTTCCTGTCAAGTTGTTTGAGCTCCTTATATATTCTGGTTATTAACCACCCTTGTCAGATGGGTGGTTTGCAAATATTTTCTTCTATTCTGTGGGTTGCCTCTTCACTTGTTGATCATTTCCTTTGCTGTACAGAAGCTTTTTAACTTGATGTGATCCCACTGTCCATTTTTGCTTTGGTTATCCGTGCTTTTGAGGTCTTAGCCAAAAAATCTTTGCCCTGACCAAAGTCCTGGAGAGTTTCCCCAGTGGTTTCTTCTAGCAGTTTCATAGTTTCAGGTCTTAGAATTAAATATTTAATCCATTTTGATTTGATGTTTGTATATGGTGAGAGATAGGGAGTCTAGCTTCATTCTTCCGCATATGGATATCTAGTTTCCACGACAGGATTTATTGAATGGATTGTCCTTTCCTCAATGTATGTTCTTGGCACTTTTGTCAAAAATGAGTTCACTGTAGATATATGGTTTTATTTCTGGATTCTTTATTCTGTTCCATTGGTCTATGGCTATTTAGACTATTGTTTTTACACCAGTACCAGGCTGTTTTGGTTACTATAGCTCTGTAGTGTAATTTGAAGTCAGGTAATATGATTCCTCCAGTTTTGTTCCTTTTGTTCACAGTGGCTTTGGCTATTCTGGGTACTTTGTGATTCCACATAAATTTTAGGATTATTTTTTCTATTTCTGTGAAGAATGTCATTGATATTTTGATAGGAATTGCATTTAATCTGTAGATTGCTTTGGGTAGTATGGACATTTTAACAACATTGATTCTTCCAATCCATGAACATGGAATATATTTCCATTTTTTGTGTGTTCTCTTTAGCTTCTTTCATCAGTCTTTTACAGTTTTCATTATAGAGATCTTTCATTCATTTAAATTTATTCCTAGGTATATTACTTTATTTGTAGCCATTGTAAATGGGATTACTTTCTTGATTTCTTTTTCATATTGTTCACTGTTGGCATGTAGAAATGCTCCTGATTTTTGTATGGTGATTTTGTATGCTGCAATTTTACTGAATTTATCAGTTCTAATTTTAGGTTTTCCCAAATATAAGATCATACCATCTTCAAACAAGAATAATTTGACTACTTCTGTTCCAATTAGATGCCTTTTCTTTCTCTTTTCTGATTGCTCCAGCTAGGACACTATGTTGAGTAACAGTGAAAATGGGCATCCTTGTCTTATTCCAGATCTTAAAGGAAAGGCTTTCAGTTTTTCGAGCTAGAATATTATAATTGCTTTTTCAGATCATTGCTTCTTAAGTCGTAGTTTTAAGTTTTTTAATAGTTTAAGTTTCTTAAAGATTAATTACTATGTGGACTCTGAAATGATGCCAATGAACTTCTTATATTATTATGACATTAAAATCCGTGGATCTGTCTTGCACTTTGAATTTATTTTTTTACCCATCCATAATTTTACAGCATCATGCATTGATCATTTAGAAAATTATTTTTAAATCTTGATTCAAGCACCAGAGACAGAAACAGTATATGTAGAACTTCTAAATGTTGACGTATATCATTAGATAATACCAAAAAATCACATTATCATATACATTAAAATACCACCAGCTGTATCAGAAAATTTTAAGTCATAGTGACAGACACAAATTCTACAAAAAATTCTTATTTTTGCTGAAAACCTAAATTGTTATCATTGGCAATAAATACTGTCTGCTGTTTTCTTTGAAGGGACAGGCTCACTTTGTTAATATTTGAGAACATGCCATCCATAGAACTGTAGCTTGTCAATTGTTCTTTCAATAAAAATAGTACTCCATGAGAAAGGAAGAGAGTTCAGCTCACAATTCAGTCACACAAGTGCTTCTCTTTGAGACAAATGTTGTTCTTCAGTATGCAGGTTCTTTATGGGTACTTCTCATCTTGTGTCACTCTACTTAAGGGCCAAGATTTAATAAAAGTAATAATTTTTATTGCTTCTCCAAGGTCATTCTTAAGTCAAAGAGGCACTTGTGTTTTTACTGCAAGTGTTTGATTATGAAGAATATGATCATTACTACTAGTGGTTTGGTGCCACCATACTAAGGTTCCAGCAGTTCTATCCACCACTGCTTTTGTACCTCAATAAAAATATCAATGCAGCGAAAGGGTAAATAGTGTTTTAGTAGTACTGTGAAAACCTTGCAGACCCTCTGAAAGGGTCTCAGGTTTCCTGGGGGCCTGGAAACCCCTTGAGAACCACTGGTCCAAGAAGACATGAGATGAGGCTACCTAAATTGTAAAGTAGCATGCATGCAATCTCATTCAGTAATGATATTCCTAATCACTAATTCAGTGCTTCAACTGGGCTCCCATTGAAACCTCCCAAGAGCAAGACAAGGCCCTATCACATTGAAGTGTTTTGGCGGCCACCCCCAGCTACTGGGATACAACCTCTACAGCTCAAAAGCAGTTGGGGTTTCAAATAAGGACTTTTGAAATGACATTATTCAAGGCACTAAAATTTTGATAATGTAAAAGAAACTGCTAATACTAATCTTTTAATATTAGATACAGTTCTAACTAGTATAATAAACTATCAGGAGAGTCAGTCTGGCGGCTAAGCTCCCATTGTACCACTTACTGTGTAACCTCAGGTGAGTGACTTAACCACTCTAGGTCTGAGTTTCCTTATATGGAAAATTTGTATTAGGATACCTGCCCCCAGAGAATTGTTATAAGGATTCGATGTGGTAATATATATAGGAAGGGTAGTGCCTGACAAATACGTTGTCAGTACATTCCAGTGTTAACTCGGAAATACAAACATAAAAGGGATGATGCACTGAAACATCTGAATGCCAAATGAACGCCAATGGCAGGGAGTTAACCTTCAGTCAGATATACAGGAGGCAGAATGCTAGAATAGGAAGGGCTCTTCAAAGTCATCAAGTCCAAACCCTCATTTAGCACGAGAGGGAAGGGGTTCATACAGGTGTTTAGTGTTCCCAAAGCCAGGCTGCTTTTTAGGTAGAATTCCCAGCTCTGCTCCTAAGCATCTGACACCCAGGCCAAGGCTCTTTACAAACAGCTCCCAGTTAGTATTTCCCAATTTTCTTTTAGGTGATTACAGTGCAAGTGTACTTTGGATGTTATTTCAATATTATCCGTGCATAATTATGCCCTTCTTTATCAAGAAGATAGAGCATCCGAACTTCAACCTTGGCCTTCAGCTATCATGCTTCCTGCTCAACAAAGGCAAAGAAGAGTTGCAAGCTGCATTCCAGTACAGAGGACAGAGTTAAAGAAAAACAACTTGTTTAGGGTCTTGCCCTCAGGCCCTACTACAAACTTCAAACAAAAGCTATATCCTAAAAATGTTATTTCCCTGCATAAAGTTTCCCTTCATAAAAGGAAGCCACTCCTTTGCAAACTGACTCAAGAAATTCACCATGGAGCAAAGGTGAACTAAGCAGTCTTTGGTTATAAACTTGAGGATCCTTTGAGTCTGCTGCTGGCCGATTCTGCCAAGAGGAAAAAAGAAACCAAGTTCTCCTAAAGCAACGTTATCAAGTGTGCTGTGGTTCAAGCTCCAATCTGCGAATGTTGATGTCTTTTTCCTTCTGAGGTAGCAAATCTGTGTTTGTGCTAATACATACTTAGCTGGGCCTTGAAGATGATTTTTTACAATGATGTAAGTACCCTCTCCAAGAACTTTTTGGCCTATAAATGAGAGGCTCGCCTTCATGCAGGTTATCTGTAGATTTTCAGTAAGTGTATTCCATTCCTTACTGTTTCTAATTCAGTAATACTCTCTTCCACAATATGTTTTCTTTGCTCTGCACTCCCCATTTTCATATCATTGTTATCTGATCTTTGTCCTTTTTTGAATTATTGTGTGATACCAGGCCTTCCTGGGAGGTCCTCCCCTATTCCCCCTTGTTCTCTCAACTGCCCCCACCCCATGACCCGCCACTGCATTCCTGGTCTTTTGCAAACTTTTGTCCTGCCTTCTTGCCTGCCTGCCTTTTACACAGGTGTCATGCCATTGATTTTCCTCTTCCTCTTTTAAACGTGGACTCCTGTCCAGCCTTTATGTTTGCTGTGATATACTGTGAGTGAATTCTCCTTAACATCATTCCCCCCTTAGTTTGAGGATTGGGTGTTGTGATTGGGTTTTGTGACACAGCAGTCACCGTGTGTGTGCTGCAATTGCCCATTCCGTGTCAAGCCCTGCAGGGCTCCTCACCTTCTTACCCCTCACACCCTCTTCTATGTCCTGGGCTAGGGCCTCCTCCGCCACAGGGCCATGCCCTGACTCTGCCCTCTGCCTGCAAGGATCCTACTCCAGGTGTGCTCCTCTTCCTCCCTCACCTCCAAGTCTTTCCTCAAATGTCACCTTCTAAGTGAGGCCTCCCCTGACCAACCTACAGTATTTACAATTGCAATTTCCCTCCCTGACTTCCTCATAATCACCCTTCTCTGAGACCCTCTACAACGTGCTATACTACTAGTTCTTTGTGTCTCTCTAGCAAAGGGTAAGCTACATGACCGCAGATACTTTTGTCTGTTTCACTCACTGCTGCAAGGAGTTCTAAAACTGTATCTGACAGAGTGGCTACTCAATAAATGTGTTGAATGAAGGAATTAGAGGCAGCCCTCGATTTGCCCTCAATGGTAATGCAATCTGTTTTTGTAAATATCTTACATCATCTTTCTTGTGTTGAATTTGAGCTTTCGAATACCACATGCCTGAACACATGTGCTTGAAATGCTCACTAGGGTTTGGTTTTTATTATTCTTTATTTTTTCAGACAGGGTCTCTCTCACCCAGGCTGGAGTGCAGTGGCGCTATCATAGCCTTGACCTCTCAGGCTTAAGCCATCCTCCTGCCTCATTCTCCTGAGTAGCTGGAACCACAGGTTCAGGCCGCCCAGCTAATTTTTTTTTTTAATAGATGAGGTCTCATTATATTGCCCAGGCTGGTCTGAAACTCCTGGGCTCAAGTGATCCTCCCACCTTGGCCTCCCAAAGTGCTGGAATTACTGGTATGAGCCACCACACCCAGCCTAGGGTTTGGTCTTAAACATTCAAAGTTTCTCATTCTTTGAAGATACCTTGAGCAAGGCACCCTCTGCCTATGAGAATCACCCACCCAGCACCCCAGGATAGAAGCCACAGGGTCTTTGTAGCAGTGCCAGAGAAGAAAGCCTCTTCCCCTCCTTTTCCTAGTCCAGCCTAACTGGGGAGGACGATATATTCCAGGGCAGCCCCCACCCCTCAACCCTGCCCAGCAGATGGATCCAGGAGGGGCTACTGGACCCATTGTGGGGTTCCCATTTGGGGTCAGCTGGCAGCCCTTCCCTGTCCCATACCCAGTCCTAGAATACTCCCCCATCCCACCCCTGCCTTTTCACCATATCCCATCATTCAGATTCTCCAATCAGCTATTTTAACAACTTCAATACATAATTAACATACTGTAAAAATCATCAAGTCTACAATTCAGTATGTTTTGGTATATTCAGAGTTTTGCCACCTGATATGGTTTGGCTGTGTTCCCACCTAAATCTCAACTTGAATTGTATCTCTCAAAATTCCCACGTGTTGTGGGAGGGACCCAGGGGGAGTAATTCAATCATGCGGGCCAGTCTTTCCCATGCTATTCTCATGTGTGAATAAGTCCCACAAGATCTGATGGGTTTATCAGGGGTTTCCGCTTTTGCTTCTCTCTCATTTTCTCTTGCTGCCGCCATGTAAGAAGTGCCTTTCACCTCCTGCCATGATTCTGAGGACTCCCCAGCCATGTGGAACTGTAAGTCCAATTAGATCTCTTTCTCTTTTCAGTTTCCAGTATGTCTTTATCAGCAGCATGAAAACAGACTAATATAGTAAATTGGTACCAGTAGAGTGGGGCGTTGCTGAAAAGATACACAAAAAATGTGGAAACTATTTTGGAACTGGGCAAGAGGCAGAGGCTGGAACAGTTTGGAGGGCTCAGAAGAAGCAGGAGAATGTGGGAAAGTTTGGAATTTCCTGGAGACTTGTTCAATGGCTTAGCCCAAAATGCTGATAGCAATATGGACAATAAAGTCCAGGCTGAGGTGTTCTCAGACAGAGATGAGGAAAGTGTTGGGAACTGGAGTAAAGGTGACTCTTGTTACGTTTTAGCAAAGAGAGTGGCGGCATTCTGCCCCTGCCCTACAGATCTGTGAAACTTTGAACTTGAGAAAGATGATTTAGGGTATCTGGCAGAAATTTCTAGGCAGCAAAGCATTCAAAACATGACTTGGGTACTGTTAAAGGCATTCAGTTTTATAAGGGAAGCGGAGCATAAAAGTTTGGAAAAAATGCAACCCAACTATGTAATAGAAAAGAAAAACCCATTTTCTGGGGAGAAATTCAAGCTAGCTACAGAAATTTGTATAAGTAGCAGAAGCCTAATGTTAATCCCCAAGACAATGGGGAAAATGGCTCCAGGCCATATCAGAGACCTTCACAGCAACCCCTCCCATCACAGGCCTGGAGGCCTAGGAGGAAAAAGTGGTTTCATGGGCCAGACCCAGGGTCCCCATGCTGTATGCAGCCCAGGGACTTGGTGCCCTGTGTCCAACTTGCTCCAGTTGTGGCTGAAAGGGGCCAATGTACACCTCGGGCTGTGGCTTCAGAGGGTGGATGCTCCAAGCCTTGGCAGCTTCCACGTGATGTTGAGCCTGTGGGTGCACAGAAGTCAAGAATGGAATTTGGGAACTTCTGCCCAGATTTCAGAAGATGTATGCAAACACCTGGATGCCCCAGCAAAAGTTTGCTGCAGGGGTGGGACCCTCATGGAGAACCTCTGCTAGGGCAGTGCAGAAGGAAAATGTGGGATCAGAGCCCCCACACAGACTCCCTACTGGGGCCCTGCCTAGTGGAGCTGTGAGAAGAGGGCCACCATCCTCCAGAGCCCAGAATGGTAGATCCACTAACAGTTTGCACCATGCACCTGAAAAAGCCACAGACACTCAACACCAGCCTGTGAAAGCAGCCAGGAGGGAGGCTGTACCCTGCAAAGCCACAAGGGCAGGGCTGCCCAAGACCATGGGAACCCACCTCTTGAATCAGCATGACCTGGATGTGAGACACGGAGTCAAAGGAGATCATCTTGGAGCTTTAAAACTTGACTGCCAGACAGGTGTGGTGGCTCATGCCTGTAATCTCAGCACTTTGGGAGGCCGAGGCAGATGGATCACCTGAGGTCAGGTGTTTGAGACCAGCCTGGTCAACATGGTGAAACTTCGTTTCTACTAAAAATACAAAAAATTAGCTGGACATGGTGGTGGACGGCTGTAATCCCAGCTACTCAGGGGGCTGAGGCAAGATAATTGCTTGAGTCTGGGAGGTAGAGGTTGCAGTGAGCCGAGATCGTGCCATTGCATTCCAGCTTGGGCAACAAGAGCGAAACTCTGTCTCAAAAACAAACAAAAACAAAAACACAAAAAACCAAACTTGACTGCCCCGCTGGATTTCAGACTTGCATGGGCTCTGTAACCCCTTTTTTTTTGGCCAATTTCTTCCATTTGGAATGGCTGTTATTTACTCAATGCCTGTACCCCCATTGTATCTAGGAAGTAACTAGCTTGCTATTGATTTTACAAGCTCATAGGCAGAAGGAACTTGCCTTGTCTCAAATCAGACTTTGGACTGTTGACTTTTGGGTTAATGGTGAAATAAGACTTTGGGGGACTGTTGGGAAGGCATGATTGGTTTTATAATGTGAGGACATGAGATTTGGAGGGGTCAGGGTGGAATGATATGGTTTGGCTATGTCTTCACCCAAATCTCAACTTGAATTGTATCTCCCAGAATTCTCATGTGTTGTGGGAGGGCCCCGGGGGAAGGTAAGTGAATCATGGGGGCCAGTCTTTCCCATGCTATTCTCGTAAGTCTCACGAGATCTGATGGGTTTATCTAGGGTTTCCACTTTCATTTCTCTCTCATTTTCTCTTGCCACCACTATGTAAGAAGTGCCTTTCACCTCCTGCCATGATTCTGAGGCCTCCCCAGTCAGGTGGAACTGTAAGTCCAATTATACCTCTTTTTCGTCGCAGTCTCGGGTTTATCAGCAGCATGAAAACAGACTAATTAATACACCACCATTGTCACAATCTAATTTCAGAATATTTTCATCACCCAAAAAGAAACCCCTTACCATTAGCAGTTACTCCCTATTCTCCTCCTCCTGCCCCCAGCCTCTGCCAACACACTAATCTACTTTGTCTATTTGCCCAATCTGAACATTTTATCTAATGGAATGATGCAATATGTGGTCTTTTGTTTATTTCACTTAACATTTTTGAGCTTCATCTATATCACAGCATGTATCAGTGTTTCATGCCTCTTGATTTCCAAGTAGTAGCCCATTGTATGGATAGACTACATCTTATTTATCCATTCAGCACATGGTGTTTAGCTTGTTTCCACTTTTTTACTATTGTGAATCATGCTGCTGTAAACATTCATGTTCAGGTTTTTGTATGGATGAATGCTTACATTTTTCTTAGGTATATACCAAGAAATGGAATTGTTGGCTCATATGGTAACTCCATGTTTTACATTTCAAGCAGCTCTCAGACTGTTTTCCAAAGCTATTGCACCATTTTACATTCACACTAGCAATGTATCCAATCAGTTTTTATTCTCAGGGAACAGCATCAACCAACCTGTACTCCCTCTGTGCCCCCTTCAAGTGCTCATTAAAATGTAAGTCACTCTGATTTGGGGACAGGTCACTTTCCAATATACTTTCAAGAATGTATCTGGTGAGAAAGTAGTGACAGTGACAGCCTCTTCTAGCAGCCTCAGAATGCGCTGGGGTCTCTGATCCCGCCTGGGCTTTTCCTACCACCTTGCCTCACTCCCTGCTAGCTCCAGCCCAAGTCAGAGCTCCAACCCTTCCTGAGGTGACCACAATCACAGCACCTTCTACAATGTTTCTCCAGCTAATCTGCACATTCTTTTGAGGGAATTGGACATATTTAGTTATTTCAAATACTAAAATGATGTCTCATTCAAATATGGTTCTATATCCATGTTTAGTGGATATATGATATCCATCATTTAGTGAATGACTGAGGTTCTGGGGGTGGTGGTAATAAATACTCTTAGCAGTATATATTACATTCAAAGAAAAGGTACCCTCTTGAAATTCTTGAAAGCTGTATCTTAGAACTGAGTCGCCCTTCAGGGTGCCGACAATTGTGAAAAAGATGGAGGGGGGCCATGATTAGTAGGAAGGCCTCTTCTTGCCTTTGCCTTCCTGGGGGCCAGAGCTCAATGGGGCATGGGAGCAAACTGCCCCTTCCTTCAGTGAGGGCTCTCACTTAGAACTTCCATAAGTTATTTTGGCGTCGCTCTTAATATTAGTGCATACACTTGGTCACTACTCCTCAGCAGAGGAGAAGTAGTGTCGTCATACTTGGATTTGGATTAAGATCTGTTCCTTCTCTTCCTGCTATCAAGTAGAATTGTCAAGGTGGGACTTCCAGCTATGTCTGAGTTAGGGGGGTGGCAAATCTTCTCCCCAAAAAAACATCTATTAAAAGCTGGAGAAAATTTATATTTCCACACTCTAGAAATTGAACAAAGGTATACACTACGAAAAATGTTTATGCTTGAAAAACTGGGGCACAGTGGGTGTTTGTGGAATCCTTCCCAAGGGCTGCATGCATGCCCCCACCAGCTCAGCTGGGTTACAGCTTTAGTCAGGGCAGGACAGACTCTGAGGACTCCAACAGTCCAGTGGGACTTGTTCAATTTGCAACAGTGGACAATACTCATACCCAGAGAAGTCAGTGGAAGTGACAATCTCAGAGGATGAGAAGGGAGGGCTAATGGTACCATAAGCTGGGAATTGTGTGGTTGGGCCAAGCGCTTTCCTAGATGAGGCTGCACACGGGTGCAGAGGATACCTGGAGAGGGTCTGGGCAATACTTCCACTACTGGCTGCCCCTGAACACAGGAGCCTCAAGAGGCAAAGACGACTAATTGGACATCATTAAATTTAAAAGATGTTAAACTTCAAAAGACACTGTTAAGAAAATAAAAGACAAGCCAAAGCCTGAGAGAAAATATTTGCAAATTATATATCTGATAAGGTACTTCTATCCAGAATAAAGATTTCTTAAACTCAATAATAAGGAAAATAATGCCATTTAAAAATGGGCAAAAGAGGATGGATGCAGTGGCTCATGCCTGTAATCCCAGCAGTTTGGGAGGTCAAAGCAGGTGGATCACTTGAGCCCAGGAGTTTGAGACCACCCTGGCCAACATGGCAAATCCCATCTCTACAAAAAATACGAAAATTAAATGGGCATGGTGGTGGGCACCTGTAATCCCAGCTACTCAGGAGGCTGAAGAGGATCTCTTGAGCTTGGGAGGCAGAAGTTGCACCACTGCACTCCAGCCTGGGCGACAGAGCGAGACTCCGTCTCAAAAAATAAATAAATAAATAATAAAAATTAAAAAAAATTAAAAATGGGCAAAAAGATACGAATATTTTGTCAAATAAGATATATAGAAGGGAAATAAAGCACATGAAAAGACACACCACTACTAGCCATTAGAGAAATGCAAAGAAAATCACAATGAAATACCTTTATACATCAGCTAGAATGTCTATAATTTAAAAGACAGGTGATGGCAGGTTTGGGTAAAGATGCAGATAAACTACAACCATTGCAGATCACAAGTAAGAATGTAAGATTGTACAGCTACTTTAGAAAACAATTTGTTTTCTTTTTCATTTTTGAGCCAGAGTCTTGCTCTGTCACCCAGGCTGGGGTGAAATGGCGCAATCTTGGCTCACTGCAACTTCTGCCTCCCAAGCGATTCTTCTGCCTCAGCCTCCCAAATAGCCGGGATTACAGGAGCATGCCACCATGCCCAGATGATTTTTGTATTTTAGTAGAGATGGGATCTCGCCATGTTAGCCAGGCTGGTCTTGAACTCCTGACCCCGGGTGATCCACCTGCCTAGGCCTCCCAGCAGGCCTGAGCCACTGTGTCCGGCAAGTTATTTCTTTAAAAGAAACTTACCATACAATTAAGCAATTCCTCCCCTAGCCATGTACCCGAGAGAAATGAAGAAATTTCTGCACAAAGACATGTATGTCTACTCACATTCACAGTAACATTCTTCATAAGGGCCCCAAACTGGAAATAACCCAAATGTTCATCAACTGATGAGTTAGCAAAACATATGAATAAAGGAGAGAAGTGCTAATACATGCAAAAACATGCCAGGTGCAAAACATACTATATAATTCAATTTATGTGAAATATCACACAGACAGGAAGCAGATCAGTGGTTGCCAAAGGCTGAGACTTGGAGTGAGGATTAACTGCAAATGGGCACCAGGAAACTTTTTGGAAGATCATGAAAGTGCTCTCAAACTGGATTTGGTGGTGGTGGCACAATGTTATGGTATGTAAATTATATCTCAGTAAAACTGTTGGGGGAAAAAACAAATGGAATTTCTGACAATTCAAATGTATATGTCTTACCTGGACTAGCTGAAGCCTCTGTTTCCTTTTCTTCACAACTTTTTGAGATTTACTAAAACCAATGAAAAATATATTTAATAGATTACTCAAGAATATTCCCCAAACTCATCACTTGCCTAGGCCTCATCTGAAGCTTGAATTGTTGAACAGAAAATCACCTAGACCAGGTGCAGCGGCTCATGCTTGTAATCCCAGTACTTTGGGAGGCAGAGGCAGGCGGCTCTTTTGAGGTCAAAAATTGGAGTATACATATGTAACAAACCTGCACGTTATGCACATGTACCCTAGAACTTAAAAAAAAAAAAAAAAATTGGAGACCAGCCTGGGCAATATGGTGAAAACCCATCTCTACCAAAAAAAAAAAATTAGCCAAGCATGGTGGCATGTGCCTGTAGTCCCTCCCAGCTACTCAGGAGGCTAAAAGATGATGATTGCTTGAGCCTGGGAGGTTGAGACTGCAATGAGCAGTCATCATGCCACTGCACACCAGCCTGGGGCAACAGAGCGAGACCCTGTCTCAAGAAAGAAAGAAAAGAAAGAAAAAGAAAAGAAAAAAGAAAATCATGTGGACACATTAAACTCAAGTCAGATGCACAGCAGAAAGTCTGAGAGTTAAACTCCAAGTCCTATACCCTGTTCATGTTACAAGTTGAGAGACAGCAGTTTTAAATTTCACTTTCACTAGAGGACAATGCGATCCTTAAGGTGCACTCTCCCTCAATAATTCTTCGGCTCTCTTGAGTGACAAGGCTCTTGCTTCACCAGCCTTATCTTTTGTACACAGTAGAGAACAGGCTGGATTCTCTCCATTCCTTCTGGAAACTCACTTTGCCATCATCAGGAAATGCTCATCAACTTTTACTAAATGATGACTGATGCGTATCTGATGATTTAAGAAGGTTCTCCATTTCTGTACAGGAAAACGATGAGATTAAGGTAGGAATGGCTTCTGATTTTGGCTAAATTATCTAGACCTGATTTTTCTTTGCAGCTACTAAAGATTCCCAAATCTCCACAGCCCCTCTTCAAGGAGTGAATTTTAAACTTTATAAGCTTCAAGAGGGGGGCAGAAAGATCTGGCTACAGACTATGGTCAGGAAAGACAGGTCTCATGGAGGTCAGATGGTGGTCACCTGTGTTCCCACACACCTGGTTTATATATCTGTCATCACTCTGATCAATATCCACTTCAAATGACATTCACTTCTGTACCTGTCTGTTTCTGTGACCAGGCAGAAAACTACTAGTTCTAAGGTTTTTCGTCATGTGAGAACAAAGCATAGTGCTGGGTCAGGTAGTCATTTCGGGTTTGCTGAAGTGGATCAATGGTTTTTCCATCAGTCATGGAACACTTCCGTTACCCACCAGCTGAAGCAGACGTGGCCAAAGCGGTGGTTACTTTTCCGCTCAGTCCTATAACCTGTCGTTTCCTACTGCAGACAGGCAATGGAAGAGGAGCAGACAGGAAGGAGGGAAGGAAACTAAGAATTGCTAATCAGCTATTCAATGCTGGACAATATGAGTTTTCACTGAATCCTTAAAACAACCCTATTAGCTAGGAATAATGAGGCCCACCTTAGAACTCTGTAAAATAAAAGGTCTGGGGAAGGGGACAGGAGGTGTCCTAGAGACAAGAGGGAATGTGTATAGCTGGGTCTTTAGACCAAGCTCCAAGCTTGTGCATTTCAGAAGCTGGAGAGCCTACAGAGAGCAGGCATCATGCCAGACACTGGGTATGCAGTGGCCAACCCAAACCGACTTCATCTGGCCTCTGTATAGCTTAAAGCTCTAGTAAGGGACACACATTATTCAGAGATTCACAAAAATACACGTGTAATTACAAACTGTGCTAATACCATAAAAGTTCAGTACTCTTTGTATTAAGAGGACATTGCCTCTCAACAAATACAGATGTTTGGTAATCACCAGAACTTATTTTATCCCAGCCCTGAAGATGTCACTGTAGGTGCTGGTGATGGAATAGACACGATACAATACTTACATATACCCGTCATTATTCTGTAAATACTGGTTGCATATTTCTTCTCCAATGAGAAAATGGCACAACAAAGTCGAATATGATTTGTTTCAGTTTTATTTTCCTATCTCAGTTTCAGTAAAAGATTCAGAGAACTGATTGACACATATCATAAGCTATCACCCATATACCCTAAATATACACTGTTTATGCTTTTTCTTTTTCATGGAACAAGGTGACACTATCTTTGTTCAAACCAAAGTGAAAAGGAAGAGATACTATTAATTTTAAAAAGAGGGGCGTGTATGGTCTTTTACTCTCAGATAGTGAACATACGTCACCACCAAAAGGAAAAAGCGTTGAGGAAGAATGTGCATCCCACAGGTCAGAGAGTCAAGCAGGAAGTACCAGTAGAGCACCTCCAAATATAGCAAATTTGGAACAATTAGGCATTACTGTGAAAGAACTTCCCAGTTTTTCATTTTTCTACCAGCATATTGCTACATTGGAATTTAAGCCCTCTTCACAGTGCAAATATCAAAATGAGCCAAGTCAAGAGTTTTATGGCAACCTTTTGCTAAAATATATTCTATTTCAATATACATGCTATAAAAGTATGCTGAAAAGGTCAATCGAGAGCTCCGTTAAAATTAAGAATTTGCTTTTTTACATATAGGATAACGTACATTCAACTCTAAAAGTATATTTGTGAAAAGCTATTACTGTGATCCCAAATATTTCTAGCTCCATATTTTGTTTCTAATATTGACTTTATAACACACATATTCAGTAATGCTTTCTTATAATTCTGTATCTCAATGCCTCACCAATTATTTTAAATACAAATGTGGGGGGGAATCTGTGTATCTCAAGGAGTTCTTACTCATGCAAACTACTGAGTTTTTAATGTACGTTCTTATCACAAAATTTTCATTTTATTCTTTAAACTTTAGTAGCTTAAATTTTTTTTTATGACCAACATTTGAAGCTGTAATGGGACAAATAAAAACATGAGATGTTGAAAATTAAACTTGTAAGTGGCCTGATTTTAAATGTGATCAATGCCTCCTCTACTAACATTGCCAGTACCAGTTTTAGATTTACACGGATAGTGTGAGATACACTGGCTGAACGCATGCAGTGATGATGAATCAATGGAGTGTATGCTGGACCATAAAATGCACTCTTGGTACTGAGTGCACCTATGTCTAATCACGTGTGCATGTGATGAGGCTGCTAGCTGACTGCATCAGTGGAACCCGGGTATAGCGGCAATCTTTTGTTTTAGGTATAGTAGTCAGACGGAAATATAAAATAATGGAAAGTTTTTGCTGATTTAAACAAAAATATTTACTCTTTTCATTAGCAAAACATTATTTAAAATATATCTATTTCTCCCCTCTGAACATTTAACTAGGAGCACTGGGCAAGTTTTGAAGGTTTAGTGCTGATTGTTTAATACAATAAATATGGCTGTGGAGAGCACACAGCAGCAGTAGCTTACATACGTCCACGGATAAGAAATTTACTCTCATCTGGTTAGTGTCCAGTCCACCAAAGGAAAGGTTTGGCATTCGTGTGCTTTTTTTTCCCTGTAGGAATCAATTCTGCTTGATTTTCATTCTTGGAAGAAAAAATAATCAGCTGATATCCTCAAATTTTATGACATGATGCAAAAGAGCAATGGGACAAAGATGACCTACGACCAAAAAGCTGGACTGGGATCAGGTCTCCAGGCAGATCTTCCTTCTTGCGAGGTGAGTCTACAAAGGGCTGCAGTAGAAGCCAGGAGTGAGGCAGCAGGGACACGGGGGTGGGTCACTCCCACTCGGGCGAGCATCTTCTGCTCTGCTGCAGCCACAACCCCGACTCACTACCCTACAGAACCATGGAAGCCAGTTCACAGGGCAACAAGGAAAAGTGAAACACATGACCAAGAGATGGCCCAGGCCACAGGTCACTGTTTGACGCTGCCTCCTGAGCTACTGTCCTCTGTTGAGATAATCTGCGGAGGATCCGTACACTGTGTTCTTCACAGCAGAATTCTTGCTTATTGCTCTTGAAAAGTTTTTGCGAGGTCGTGATCTTCCAATCAGTTTTATCAGAAGTAGTTTGACGCCTGCTCTAACAAACCAATCATGGCAAAAATTTCAGGCTCCCTCCCCTGAATTTTGAAACTACCTAAAAGCAGAATGTTTTCCCCTGGCAAATGGTTACTTCTTTGAAAAGCAGACAAACTTTTTTTTTTTTTTTAAATCCAACTAAGCCCTTTAGAAAGTACTCCAGACTACATGAGGAGGAAGTGCAGGAGAACTGACTTCCTATTGTGCCTTGCATAAAACATTTTGCTAAAATTAAGAGCAGCTCCAAGTGCAGAAGTAAATATTTGTGCAAAAAGGCACAGTGCCAGGTGCAATCTTAAAACATCCTCAACTTACTCATTTTATAGTGTTTGACTCTTTTAAATACCAGTCTTTAAATTATGAAACCTAGCAAGTAAGGGGAAGGAAGTTCACATCAGAAAATACACTTTAGAAAAGGTACAAGACATTTTGCTGGCAATTTGCTACTTATTTCATAACATAGATCAAGTAAGTGTTTGTTAAATATTCACAGTAATTTCAGAGAGAAACATATCTCCAAAACTTCAATCTATTGCATTTTTAACTATTTTTCTGTACAATTTACAAAACATCTGTCAGTGTTTTTCTGAAGAATTCCTTCTTGTCAGTGCTTCCCTCTCTGGATCAAATTATACCTTCAAGGCGGGTTGCAGGATTCCTTTCTCAATGAGATGAGTCTTCAGGGTTTTATATATATTTAACTGCTGTTCTGGTTGAAGCACCAACAACTGCTGTAGCACTTTGCTGGGATTTGGGCCCCTAATTATAAGGCAAAGAAGACAGGTTTGTGTTATTTTAATAGGGATAAGTGAAGCGTATACCCCCAATTTAAAACAAACCATTCCTTTCAGTGTAGAGTAGCTGTTATTAAAGTGATAACAGCTCACTTTAATGTGCAGTGTTAGTGTCAAGGGGATAAACAGCCAGAACTCTTCTGCTTTGAGAAGCATACAGCAGAGAGGGAGAAAGAATGCACAAACACAAAACACAAGAGCAATATAAGGCAACTGAAGGTGTGCAGATCTAAGTTCTACAAAAGTTCCTGAAAGGGCAACCAAAGTTAAAGGTGGGGATAAATGGCAAATCTTGAGATTGAATGAGACACAAAAACTATTCTCTAAGGAAAGGAGCCTGGTGAACACAGGACAAACCAAAAAGAGGGCATGAAAATATAATTGAAAATTTTAACTTCAAAGAAACTTCAGATGATGAAAGGTACTTTGTTGAAAAATATCTCCAAGGAGCTATGAATGTTCAAAGAGTCAGAACACAAAAGTTCTGAGCCTAGCACTGAAGCCCCTTACCAGTGATATAGGTGCCATGGTCTTTGTTCAAAGACAGTCCTAGGTAAACTCCAATAAAAAAAAAAAAACAAAATAAAAGATCTGCTTTAAAATCCAATGGGAAAAAGCAACATACAAGTAATGTACACGGATGGCACAGAATTCTAAGAAAGACATTTATGTGGGTAAATGTATGACTTACAATAAAGATTGTTCACATAGAATTATAGGAAGTAGAAATTCCAGCAACAAAGAAATGTCTATTTAGTGTTACCACAATGAGGATGAGCAGAGGAACTATTTACTCTGAAAATCTTCGACTTAACAAATTGCACAAGAGCCCAGATGAGCCATCTCACCATGGGTCATCTTCACGCATGTGGCTCAACTCATCTGTCAAAAAACTGCGGCCATATGCCTTTCACACTCAGATCAGGACACTGTTCGTCTTATTTCATTTCTTTAAAAGAGTCAGCAACTTCACAGCATAAACCCCGAGAAGTGACCCACAGAGAAAAGGAAGGCTGCTTTAGCAAGTTCAGCTAAATGCAAAATTGTGTCAGCAGGTGCTCCCAGCGAGTTGCATCCTGGCACTCTCACTGTCTTCTAACAGTCTAAATAGCTGCTTTCAAATGGTGGACAACATGGCTCAGCATGACATCTCCCTACTGAGAGAACAGCATTTTTTTTTTTTTTAAAAAAAGAAAGCATATGAGTTAATGCCCTAAAAAGCTGCCATATTCTGAAAACAAAGTTCTAAGGATTTAACCACTAATTACCAATACCCAAATAGATCAATAAATAATATGCAAATAAGTTAAATAGTCCCATTAAAAGGATAAAGACTGTCAACTGTCTTATAAATAAAACGGGAGCCGGGCGCGGTGGCTCAAGCCTGTAATCCCAGCACTTTGGGAGGCCGAGACGGGCGGATCACAAGGTCAGGAGATCGAGACCATCCTGGCTAACCCCGTGAAACCCCGTCTCTACTAAAAAATACAAAAAACTAGCCGGGCGAGGTGGCGGGCGCCTGCAGTCCCAGCTACTCGGGAGGCTGAGGCAGGAGAATGGCGTAAACCTGGGAGGCGGAGCTTGCAGTGAGCTGAGATCCGGCCACTGCACTCCAGCCTGGGTAACAGAGCGAGACTCCGTCTCAAAAAAAATAAATAAATAAAAAATAAAACGGGAAAAAATCAGCTATATGCTTACTAGAAAAAAGAAACACACATTAAATATGAGGAAAAGGGAATGTTAAAAATAAAAGGAGAGACAAAGAAATACCATGCAAACACTGACCAAAAGAAAGCTGGTATTGCTATTCTAATATTCAACAAAATAGACTTTAAGGCAAGCAGTAAAGACAGACATTATATAATGACAAAAGGATCAATTCAACGGAGAGATATGATAATCCTAAATTTGTATATACTTAATGCAACCTCAAAATATATAAAGCAAATATTTGTAGAACTACAAATAAAAATAGATACATTTACAATCACAATGAGAGACTTTAACAAAGCTCTGTTAGTAAGTGATACAACAAGCAGACCAAACAAACAGAAAAACAAATAAACAAAAATCAGTACCGAAGATTTAATTAAACCTCACCTAACTGACACAGACAAAACTACAACCCAAAACTACAGAATACACCTTTGCACATGGAGCATGTACCAGAAAATAGATAACACGCTGCATCACAAAGTAGATTGCAAAAATTATAAAATACTCAAACCACAGAGTATGTTTTCCGACCACAGTGGAATTAAGGGAGGAAAGTGAGAAAATCTCCATTTGTTTGAAAACTAATGAATATGCTTCTAAATAACCCATGTGTTAAAGAAGATATAATACTGGAAATCAGAAAACATATGTAACTAAATAATGAAAACACAAATATCACAACTTGTAGGAAGAGGATAAAGCAATACTTAATAGTCTTCAATGGATAAATTAGACAAGAAGGCTAAAAATCAATAATCTAAGCTCATCTCCAGAATTAAAAAAAGAACAGCAAATTGAACATTTTAAAAAGGCAAAGGAATGAGATGAGAGGAGAAATCAATGAAGTAAAAAATTTACAGTAGAGAAAATTAACAAAGCCAGGAGTTGATATTTTTGAAAAGATTAATGAAACTGATAAACTCCTATCAAGACTGTCTCTCAAAAATAGTTAATATGAAAATTCTCACACTACTGTGGTACATATTTAAAATGTGTATTTAGGGTTCGCTAAATATGAATTTCCTTCCAAGTACTATGAAGGAAATCCATGTTTTCTATGGCTCAGGCACTATTATTAATAAGTGTTCCGCCTTCTGGGCCCCCAGTAGAGACCACAGAAAATAAAGTTAACATGCAGTCGATGTTAAGCCTTCACACCCCAGTTGGTATTTCAAGGCAGATCCAAAACATTAAGGTTTAATAACAAGAATAAACCACCCTTTACAAAATGGCAATATTCATCCACTCACCCAGCAGCCAGCCCCTACACACACAAGCATGATCCCCTCGGCCTGCTTTGTTTTTCTGTGTGACACTTAATACCATCTAACAAACTATATTTATTTGTTTATTGTCTCTTTCTCATCATTCTTCTTTCAACCTCCAAACAAGAAGCTATGGGGGCAGAGATTTGGTTTGTTTTGTCCTCTGCCATATTTGTCCCTAGAACATTATACAATATGGCAGGCACTCAAGTAATAATTGGTAGACTGGATGCATTTCATTGTCTTCCTTTGTAATTTTTAGTATTCATGATCATTGCAATGCCCACAGTTAGGAAATTAAATCTCCTCAAGTTTCAAATCCTATACCATCCACATTAATTCGGTCTTTAACGTGGTCCAGGACCATAACAAATACTATCTTTTTTTAAGTTGTTCAAGTGTAGGTAAAATGATTACAAGTTAACCATCCTGCTCAAGACTCTAATTCCAGTAGCCACCACTTGCTTTAATATTGTAGATTACCACTGATGGAAAAAGTTATTAACTTACTCAAACTAATGTTGATGGAAATGAGAACTCAAAGAAATCATCTAAAAAATGTGTTAAATGTAAAAGTACCTTATAAAACTTGTGATGTACACATGTACAAAAGTTGCCATCAAATACTGACAATCAAATCTGTCCATTATCCCACCATGTCCAGGAATGGTATTTGCAAAATCCTTTAGAAACAAACAAATATATTAGCAAATTTTCAAAAAATCACCTGCTACAAAATTCCTATCTGTGTCTCTTTGGCATCATGGACTCACTCTAACGAAAATACATTACTATTGGATTTTTTTCCCTAAATAAAAACTTATTAGAACACATCCAGCAGATTAAAACCACGACTTCCAAATACATGCTTCTTTTAGAATGATTTCTGAATTGACCCACAGCATTCATTCATTAAACATTAATTAAATCTAGCACTTACTTTTGTTAATAAAACTTCTAAATAAAAATTCTATTAGCTATTACTAATCTAATTTTGTTATAGCCTAGTTTTCTTTTTAACCATAAGCTGTTTGGGGAGCATTTTAGTGTTGTTAAAAGATGTACAACTGGTTCTAACTTGTTTATCCCAATAGTTCTTACTCTGAAATAAACATTTTACTACTATGATAAATATTTCTTCTTTTTTTAAGTGTTAGAGTAAAAAATAAAATTACAGTGAGCCCATCTGGGACGCATTAGTCCGTTAAATGGCCACCCTGAGGGAATGGGTAGTAAGCCTCTGCAAATTGCCCCTGTACAGGTAGGTTCCCATATCTGGGTGCCTGGGAAACAGACACGACTAACTGCTCTTCTAGTTCACTCGGGCACCCTAAAAATATTTAAACTACAACAGCAATAGCTGCTTGGTTTCCAACATGCAAAAAAAAATCTCACCATTTAACAAAAACCTTGGATTGGAGACCATTAAAGAAAATACCATTCTTAATTTAATATTTTTCTTTTTAAAACAATTACTGAAAAAGTCTTTGGTTAATTTTTGCCAACCCATTTCCCTCCTTCTCTTCCTTACTAGTCAAAGCATAAGAGAGCCACAGTAACCCAATGCCACTTTGCTGTTACAGCCTTTGCAAGATACTCATCCTGCACAGCTGTTGCTGTAGTTCTCTGGGGATGTGTATTATCTTCCCTAGTAGGAGGTGAACATCTTTAGAACAGGAACAACATCTTGTATGTTTTTGTATGCTGCATTGCATCTTACATAGTAGCTTCCCACTGGCAAACGCTCGCTGAGTTCACTCATTCCCTGACCTGTAGGCCACGTGTGATCTGGCCCCACCAAACTCTGTGGTCTCATCTCCTACTCTCAACCACAGCCACACTGTTCTTGCTCACCTTCAAACAGGCTAACCTCCTCCACTCCTCGGTACGCTCTGGAACTCTCTTCTTAGTTTTCTCTGCAGGACTTCTCTCAAATCTCACCTCCTCAGAAAGGCTTTCCCTGACCACCCCACTTTCCATAGCCACTCTCTAACCCCAGATGGTGCTTCAGCCATGTGAGGGAGGCTGAGATAAAATTGCTGAGATAACATGTCACTTTATGATGATCTAACCTAATACACAGGGATAATTTTAGGTATCTGGAACAGGGGTCAGAAAAGTATGTCCCATAGATCAGATCCAGGCCACGACCTATTTTTATAAATAAAATTGCATTAAATGCAGCCATGCCCATTCATTGACATATTGTCCATGGGGGGCTTTCTGACTGCAACAGCAGGGTTCAGGATTGAGACGCTGTGATAGAATATATGGTCTGCACATCCTAATAAACTTATTGTTTGCCCTTTACAGAAAGAGTGTGATGACACCTGACTTAGCAGAATGGACGGTTACATAGCCAAAGGTTCTTCTGTGTGTCCCTTCAAGTGAGACTGTAGTAAAACACTAAACTTCAGATGATTCATGGCTGGATTCTTGGGTGAGCACTTGAAAGACCAAGATTCTGGGTCTATTCCAACACTAAAGGACACATGCCATTTCTATAAAGGAAACTGACATGACACTTAAAATGTATTAACATAGTATCACAAACCTAACAAGAAAGAATACATTCAGATCAGCGTGGCAGCATTTCTGTGAGGTCCAAACAAACAGGATACAAAAGTTGTTGCCTAGGGGCTTAATGTAGATCATGAGCTAACCAAATTTCAACTAGGTTACATTCTCTAATTAGATTCTCTAATAATATAACACAGAATCTAAACACACACCTTGATTTTGAAGGCTCTTTTGAATCCACTGGCAAAGAAGCCTCCAAACGGGCCAATTAAAGATGCAAAGGTTGACAGAGCAATGCTGTGGATCTGGAAAGGGTACAAGCTCACTCTTTCCTAAAGAGAGAAAAGAAGGGGAGGAGAGGGGCTAATTTCATTGAAATTGTATTTGAACATGCCACCTGATCTAAGAACCATTGTAAAAATAGTAAGTCACAGCATGTACCACATTTTTGTTAATTTTTCAAACTTTAAGGATCATAGAAGAAAAGTCTATTGTAAGCCTTCTGTACCATCCTCTACTTAGCCAGCACTTTCCCTTCTCTCTGTAAGCATAATGACAGGCAACTGGCACACTGAAATCTTGCAGCTTGGTAGTCTACCTTCCAGGTTGTCTAGGAACTTTACTTCTTACCAAGAATCAGCTGTGTTATTTTCCAAATTTTTTTAAACCAGTAATGTTTTGTTTCTGTAATTATATAATTTAACATTGTATTTCATTTCACTTTAATTTTATATGATAAAATAAGGGAAAAGTTGGACTTTTCTCTAAAACTATGACGAATGCTGTGGAAAAACACAAAAATAAGTTGCTTAAAGAAGATTATCAAAATGAGCATCAGTGAGACAATCACTAAAGATTTGGGGAGACAATCATAAAAAGAATTTTGTAGTCAAATTATCTTGCAAATTTGTAGTTCTTGCTCCTTTTAAAATAATCTGAAACTACAACTTATAGACAGTGCAAAATGGGTGTGGTTGAAGAAAGATTTTGAGACACCAAATTTTTTTTTTTTTTTGAAGTGGAGTTTCGCTCTTATTGCCCAGGCTAGAGTGCAATGGTGCAATCTCAGCTCACTGCAACATCTACCTCCCAGGTTCAAGTGATTCTCCTGCCTCAGCTTCCCAAGTAGCTGGAATTACAGGTGTATGCCACCACGTCTGCCTAATTTTTTATGTTTAGTAGAGATGGGGTTTCACCTTTTGGTCAGGCTGGTCTGGAACTCCTGATCTCAGGAGATCCACCTGCCTTGGCCTCCCAAAGTGCTGGTATTGCAGGTGTAAGCCACTGTGCCCGGCGGAGACATCTATTTTTTGACCTGTTCTCAAAGCAATAGCCTTGCTCCTAATCAAACACCAGCAGTATAAAAAGTTTTATAACAAGTAACAGATGGCTTGGACATTCAAAAAGTTCTTGGAAACCATGTACTGAGCACTCAGAGAGAGAAATAATTTGTTAAGTTGCTTCTCAAAAATTATGGATTTTACTTTACAAACGTGTACATGTGTGCACACAAAGATACAGACACACATGCTATTATTTGATTCCTCACTTTAACCAGCCACTCACCAGACCTGATGACACAGATCAGGAGGGTTCTACTAGAGAGCATGTCGACATCCTCCAGTGCAAGGCCTCCAAGATACCTTTAAATGAAGGCACTGTGTGTTTGGAAGGAAAACTGATTTGTAGAAGCAGCAACTTTCTATCCATAATAAATATCCTCTAAAAATCATGGACTCGGTAAACTGGTGAATTTTAAGTTTTAAATTGAGTCAATTGATGTCAGTGATATGAGAAACACATTCAAAACCATTGGATCCATTTGATTTGTAAGTCGTTCTCATCCATTTGATTTAAGTTAACACTAAAACCACTGCTATATCAAGGAATTAAAAATTCTACAGAAGTCAGTTTCTTGTACAAATCTGAATCCCACTTTTAAAGAAAGCTTAATCTTCAGGCCAGGCACAAATGGCTCACGCTTGTAATCCCAGCACCTTGGGAGGCTAAGCAGGTGGATCACTTGAGGCCAGGAATTTGAGACCAGATTGGCCAACATGGCGACACTTGTCTCTACTTAAAATACAAAAGTTAACCAGGTGTGGTGGTGAATACCTGTAATCCCAGCTACTCAGGAGGCTGAGGCATAAGAATCGCCTGAGCCTGGTAGGCAAAGGTTGCAGTAAGCTGAGATTATGCCACTATACTCCAGCCTGGGCAACAGAGGGAAATTCTGTCTCAAAAAAAGAAACAAATTAAATAAATAAATAAATAATAAAAGAAGCTTAATCTTCAGAGTGAAAGATCTCTAACTATGTTTATCTTGAACTTTTACTCTACCTGTCTCAACACTGCCTTTAGAAAGGGTGGAAGGGAATAAGTCTGAAGCTGGAAAAGTTCTGAGGGCTCACATTCCGTCACAAAGGAGTTTACATCACTTCGGTATTCCACTGGGCAGACAAAGTACTGGTATTTGGATAACACATAGGCAGCCTGGTGTTCAAAACAAAACAAAACAAAAAACAAAGCAACAGTTCATGACACACTGACTAAATATATATCTTTTAAGGTATACATCAGAAGGGCCAGAGATAGAATGCCAGAATTTCTGTCTTAATATTTTGCTATGTATTTTCAAAGTTAAATGATCATAATTATCCTAGTAAAAGACTTAAAAGACCATTAGAAAAAAAGTTTTTTTGAAATCAATAAGATTGTAATCTCTGCATAATCACAATTATATGGTACAGGAGAATAAAGAACTGAAGTATACTGCACAAAAGTTTATATTAATTTAATCAGTTAATAATTAACCAGTAATTCAACATTACATTGAAAATAGTACACAATAGTACAGGTGAAAAACACCACTGTTCTTAGCCAGCCCAGAAAACTTTGACCAAATTATTCTTTCCCTGGCCACACCACTGCAATTTTTAAAACTAGATGTCCTCAGCCTTGGAAGTAAGATACATAAAATAAAATATCCTGTTATAAATTTAAATTGCTAGACAACAGCTTATTCTCTTTTTCTTGCAGCCATTCACCCTGTTATTCTGCTCGAGAATGATTAATAGAAATTCAAGACACTAGGAATGAATATAAACTGATTTTGCTTCCAAACAACCAGTTTATTATATATATAAAATATATATTATATATATTACATATTATTATATATATTATGTATATATAATTTCTTATAGATGTGAAATTTCCTTCCCCATTATTTTGTCATGCTTTACATGCTTATAGGGTAGCTCCTACTTTTCTTCCAATGATACGGCTATTCCTGTGGTATTTTCAAGATAGTCTTTGATAATAACAAATTCTTACACTATTTAACTTCATAATGTTTAATTATTCTCACTTTGTAATGTAAACACATTGGATGAGATTGGATCCTTTTGCATTCTTCTATCTGTCAATTATTATCTCATCAATATTCTACCACAAAAACATTGGAACAATTTTATCACATTTTATTAAAATTTTCATTGCAAATGAACTAAATTTATAAATTAAATGGAGGAATTCTGGTGGTTCCCCCATCCAGGATCATGGCACACTTCCATTTATTTGTATATTCACTCTCTCCATGCTTCATGTTGTTACTAGGTACTCTAGATTTGGATACAGAATGTAACTACAGCTGTCAGAAACAAGGAAAAATTAAGCTTCCTGACAGTACTTTTTTGTATATTTATCTTATATCCAGCTATAGTACTACACTCTCATTCTCACTGGACACCTTTTAATAAAAATCTAAATCCTATAACTGTAAACTAATTTGTAAAACATAAACAATAGCTATTTAACATGCTAAAAGCGAACATTAATAATTTATAGTTAACAGACTGTTTTTGCATGTTGGGTCCACAACAGTAACCACCCACTGAGCCAAGTGGCCACCATGTGTTTAAGAAGGCAGAGCTTTTCAACAGTATTTGCATACTCTGCTATTACTCAAGGCCACCACCTGTCCCAGTACTTGTGCCCCACACCTAAGGCAGAATAGCTGTTAGAAACTACCAAACACAACAGCACAACAGCATGGATGGCCATTAGAATTACCTGGGGGTGTTAATTGGCCTGGGATAAGGTTGAGACACAGATTTTGTTTAAGCTTCTCAGGTGATTCTATATGTAGCCAGGATAAGGGCTACTGAGGTACAGTACTGGTTCTTTTTAGTAGGTTTCAATACATACATTATTAGCATTTTGTGGTTTAATTTTTCTAGGTTTAAAGTAGACTAATAAGCTTGGTATCATATTTCAAAATGTATATAAAATAAAAATCTTAGTAATACTCACAATGAATCCAAACACAACTGTGGAAAAGAAACCACCAATGAATCCTTCCCACGTCTTTTTAGGAGACAACTAAAAAAGGGCAAATAAAATTAAAAAGCATTACTGCACTCACAAAACTCACATTATATATACATACAAACTCTGTTCAAGGAGTTTCCTCAATAACCTGTACATCTCTTCTTACTTTTTCTCTTATTGGAATAGTTTAAAACCCTTTTTCCTTTTCTCTGATCTTGATTTACTACTGAAAATCTCTCTAATAATATTTAAACACATAGTAGACCCTCAAATATTTGACACTGTGAATATGTGTTTGTTCATGTTAAATGACCTAAATTTGTTTTGTCTCTTAAAAGACTATAAACTCTATACTAAAATAACTGTCCCATGACTTTTATGCTAATATAAAACCCGATAATAGTTGGTGTAAGTTCTTTGAATAAGAATGAGATATATTCGTTCCAAGTACACACAGTCAATATTGACCCGCTATTGGCCAAAAATAGAATGAGTACAACGAAACATGGACATTTTAGCACATATAATTTTCACATATTCCTTATATGCTATATAAACACAGACTTCCTTCTGATATGGCAAAATACTCCAGAACCCCAGATACTGTATTTGCTCAAGTATTCACATATCCTTCTCTCTTTTTTCACAACCTATGTCCATCTCCAAGAAGATAGGAACATGTACTTCAAAGAAGAGATATTGTTTGTGTTGGATTCAGGCTATTGCGGCCCAGTCAATGGACCATTCATGGAGAGAAATCCGGAAAAAAATCTAGAAGTTAGTGGTGTCGGGGCAGAAGGAAAAGATTCAGGAGTAGAAGGTGAAAGTTGTTGCCCAGGGGAGATAAAGAGATGTGTGGGGGGATTTGGTTATCAGGTCATTAATGAGGGACAGAAACCAAATATCAGAATGAAGTCTCTGGAGATTAAAATGGGTTATGGGTTAACCTATGGGAGCTCTTCACAGACTTCTTGTCCTGATATTCATAGAGCCCCAAACCAAAACAGTTGGCAGAAATCGTTTCCTGACAAATCTGACAACAATTCTGCCACAGAGAAAGGACAGACATACCTTCTCCTAGGGTAATTCACTATCACTGCCATGCAGGAGGAGCAGACTCAAATTCAAAAGTGCTGATTACTGTAAAGATAGCTTATCAAATTAAATTGATGCCTATCATATAGATTTAGGGGTTAATTGTTCAATTATCTAAGTATATTATATGACTAACCCAGCCTGATAAATTCACTGGAAGGCTGTGTTCAAAATCAGTTGCTAAGATTCTTCCACAGCTATAACAGCCTTTTTGAAGGCTTCTGATATGGTTTGGATCTGTGTCTCCACCCAAATGTCATGTCAACTTGTAATCCTCAGTGTCAGAGGTGGGGCCTGGTGGGAGGTGACTGGATCAGGGAAGCGGTTTCTAATGGTTAAGCACCATTCTCCTACTGCTGTCCCATGAGTTCTCATGATATCTGGTTGTCGAAAAGTTTGTGGCACCTCCTCACTCTCCCTCTTTCTCCTGCTCTGACCATGTAAGATGTGCCTGCTTCCCCTTCCACCAAGATTGTAAGTTTCCTGAGGCCTCCCCAGCCATGCTTCCTGTACAGCCTGCAGAACCATGAGTGACTTAAAGCTCAGGCATTTCTTTATAGCAGTGTGAGAATGAACTAATACAGCTTCCCAAGCCGAAAAATTCTCAGTCTGTGTATAACTCTTGAATACATAAATCATGTGCTCTGGAGTAGCTTTAGAAACGTTGTAAAAATATACAGCTTGCTTACCAGTATCCTTATACAGCTCAGCCCAACGCTCTCTGTGTGCTGATGCTCTTAGCAGATGCTCTCTGTGAGCTCCTCCCCAAGAAGGGTAGAGTTTACAGAGGTTTTTGGAAGAACAGGCAGTCCACAAATTCCTCTGGTAATACAAAACTACCCTCATACCACTCTGAACAAACAGAAGGCTTTATATCTGAACAATTGTCTCAGTCCTTCCAAAACTGCCTTCATATAATAATATCAAAACAGCCAAGTAATAATATGTCTGTCAGAACATTATTAAAAACTTTGACCAATAATGTGAATTGTGTGAATCTTATCTGAAACTCCAACATGAAACGCTCTTTTAGGCCAGGTATGGTGGCTCATGCCTGTAATCCCAGCACTTTGGGAGGTCAAGGTGGGCAGATCACTCGAGGTCAGGAGTTCTAGACCAACCTGGCCAACACGGTGAAACCCTGTCTCTGCTAAAAATACTAAAATTAGCCAGGCATAGTGGCAGACGCCTGTAATCCCAGATATTTGAGAGGCTGAGGCAGGAGAATCACTTGAAGCCAGGAGGTGGAGGTTGCAGTGAACCCAGATTGCACCACTGCACTCCAGCCTGGGTGACAGGGCAAGACTCTGTCTCCAAAAACAAATAAAAACAAAAAAAAAAAATAAATAAGAGCTCTTTTAGAAGAAATCAGTTCTAGAAAATGATTTGATTTCCATGAAGAATTAGTTTATTTCTTCTCCCGAATGAGAACTATATAATTTAGTTCATTTCCTTCTTTACCTCCATTGCCCATAAATAGAACCAATTCCATAGCAAAACAACATGGCCCACTCAGGTGTATTTTCCTTTCCCTTTCATTATTATTTGTATTTTATTAGTATTTTATTGTAGGGCCCCAAAATCTTTTGATATGAGTTTGGATATAAAAAGTCCTACAAATGGATATGAGGATGTGAAGGTGGTATTATATAATCTCTTTTAGAAAGTTTGGTAAAGAAGGGGACAGGTGAGGCTACAGGTTGAAGGGAGAGGAGAGTCAAGGAAAAGGCTTGTGTATAGGCCTGCTGGAAAGGAAGATAAAGAAGAACTGCACCAATGGCCGAGAAAAAGAAGCCACAGAGCCGAGGGGCGGTGGCTCAGGCCTTTCATCCCAGTACTTTGGGAGGCTGGAATGGGCAGACAGCTTGAGCCCAGGAGTTTGAGACAAGCCCGAACAACATGGCAAGACTCTACCTCTACAAAAAATACAAAAATTAGCCGGGTGTGGTGGCATGAACCTGAAGCCCCAGCTACCCGGGAGGCTGAGGTGGGGGGATTGCTAGAGCCTAGGAGGTGGAAGCTTCAGTGAACCATGATAACACCACTGTACTCCAGCCTGGGTGGCAAAGCAAGGCCCCATCTCCTGAAAAGAAAAGAAGCCACATGAAGAAAGAAAAGAAAGACAGAAAGGAGGGAAGGAGGGAAGGAAGGAAAGAAGGAAGGAAGGACAACTGATGGAGTCATGCCCTTACTGAGGAGCCAACAGAAGAACCGATGAAGAACCCAGAAGGAAGTACTGAGAAATACGGCTTGCTGCTTTTGTACCGTGCAGCTAAGGAAAATCAAAGCACCTCGGAAATAAAAGATGCACAACAGCACAAGTTGTTGGAAATGTCCTCCAGTGGCTAATCTTTAAGGTTATATAGTGGCTTGCTTATAAAATTTTTCCATTACCTTAATTAATGGAGTTCTCCCAAAAAAAAATCCAAAAAGGTAAGCAGTTATGTCATTGCAGATAACACTTGATATTGGAACAAGGAACCTGTTTTTTAAAAAAAAAAAAAAAAAAAAAGTCAGCAGGAAAAAGTTCACGTGAGTAAGTGGCAAATATTCGCACAGATTACGATTCATAATGAGGTATCAGAATAACCCTTTGGATTGCACTGCAGCCTAGCCAGAACATAACACTTGCCAAAACAGTAGAAATGAGAAATATCAACCAAATTTGCCCACTTACCAATTTAAACAGAGCAAAATCTAAAAATAAACTAACACGCTAGGAAAATACTGCTAAGGAAAATATTAAATTATTGATTTCTACAGTTATGGATGTTTTCATTTTAGCTTTATGAGGAACATGTTATAATAAAAAATAAAAGGCAGGCTGAAAGCTAATCTTAAGAAAACCAGCCTTTTAATATGAAAATGAGTCATTTCTTTAGACAGAGCATAGCCTGATAAATTTATATCGAGTTCTTAATACATATTCTCAATTATTTTTAATTATATCTTAGCTTATGATTTCAGTAAACCCTACTGAATGTGCAGAACCTACTTACTTCAGTAACTGCCCCATCAATGAAAAGTCTGCATAATACATTAAAGACAATCTTAAAATGATTCCAATTACTTACACACACACATATACACACAGAGACACACAGACATACAGACACACCCACACCCTTGGTAAAAAGGCATAAAGCTGTCAAGGGAATACAATTTATCTTGACAAACCCCATCAACTGTAAAAGATTTTAATTAATGAGTTTAAAATGAGTGTAGGAAAGATATGGTCACTTTTTCTAAATCTTAAGCTTTTTCTCCATTCCAACTAATTTTTAAGTAATAAGTTTTATGATTTTTACCTAACAAAAATGCATTCTGACTATGCAAGCCACTGCCATAGAGCCATTAACTTCTACAATCTGGAAACCCACTCCTACATAGGAGCAAAGGAAAAAACCTACCTACCTTTCACCTAGAAAAACATGCATTTCTTCACAGTAGTTACTAACAGGCAAAGTTTTATATTTTTTGGCATTCTATGTAAATAATATCTTAATAAATACTATATTTAAAGTGTATCTTTTGTGAAAAGTCACATTAGGATTTATTAACACCTGAAAATGTAATTAATTGTTTGGGTCTTTTATGGAAACTTCCTATATTTGGAACCTGAATAAGAATGGTATCCAGTTGTTAATGAAGCATTTTGTCTTTAGATGTCAAATAGTAAGCAAAACTCAGTAAGATAGTTTAATGGAATAGGAACAACAAACAGCATATTTTAGTAGAAATCTGCAAGACATTGTCCAATGTTAAAGAGCTATAAAAGTGCTAAGACATAATTATTAAGCAGCATAATTCTGTTGCCTTACCATATCATGCCTTCAAACAGATTTTGGATGACAAGGTGTGACTGAGTGACAGTTATCAATAAAGTGACATGAGTCCATGCGAACTGTTAATAGCCCAACAATACAAAAATTAGTGAACATAACTGATCAGTGCAGCTGAAGAAGCAACAGCGATTTTGAAACGCAAATTTCTACCATGACTTTTGGTCAAAATGCATACGTTAGAGTCATATAAAATAAACACCGTTAGTAAATTATGTTCCTTTTGTTGCCTACTGGAACCTTAAAATAATGAAAACATTTAACAAAGTAACCTTAATTTACATACAAATAGAATTCTAATAATAGATATAGTACTAAATTTTAAAACATATTAAACATAAACCATTATCTTGAATCATTAGATTTAAGTGATAATGAGAGATTTCTGTTGTTTTAGCATTTAAAGGGGAGCATTTTACTCTGGCTGCATTCTGCGGTTATTAAAAAATGCTAAAAATTCCTTTTCTTTCAGAGTTTATTATGGTAACTTTTTCCCATAAAGAGTTATTTCCAACTTTAAATTATTCAAACCAGCAGGGTTCAACTGCCCTTAAACTCTATCTTTCATACTTGAAGGGTGATCGCAACAGGTCTGTTCAATGACAGTATTCAATTTCAAATTTTTAAAGACCTTTGTGTTTTACCAATTCTAGCTAGCCTGAAAGATGGCCACTTTTAACACAATCAACAATATGGGTAGAATATAAACAAAAGAAGCCAAGGTTTCCATGTACTAGTCTTATAATTTTGATTGAAATTCATAAAATTACTTTTAAAAATTCTTAAAGAGTTTGATTTATTCTCCCCGGACCCCTGCCCTTGAGACAGGGTCTCACTCTGTCACCCAGGCTGGCTTGCAGTGGTGTGATCACAGCTCACTGCAGCCTTGACCTCTCAGGTTCAAGTGATCCTTCTGCCTCAGCCTCCCCAGTAGCTGGGACTACAGGTGGGTGCCACCATGCCCGTCTGATTTTCATACTTTTTGTAGAAATGGGGTTTTGCCATGTTGCCCAGACTGGTCTCAAACTCCTGGGCTCAAGGCATCTGCCTGCCTTGGCCTCCCAAAGTGTTGGGATCACAGGCATGAGCCATCGGTGCTTGGCCTTTTGATTTATTCTTAATAAACCTGTTTCCCATTTAAGCAACCATATTATAATGGTTGCTTTATTTTATTCGATTTTTATCTGCTTAAAAGATCCAATTCTCTTTTACCCTGATTGCTTAAAAATGCATAATTAATTTTTTTTCCAACAGATGCCATTTATATTTTCACTGGACATTCTATTACTTTTACTTGTCTTGTTTCTACATAAAATTCACTCAGAATTTTACTCTTCATGCTCAGATCCCCTGAAATAAGAACTATAAGAAACACAATTTCCCAGCAATTATGTTCAGCAGAATGTCTTAATGGAGAAAAGCTAAGCATAAAGAACAGAAAATATATTCCAAGTCCAAAATAAGCCTATTACATGAATTTACAGATCTGAATACTACATTGCATTGCACAGTCTTACTAGCTACAGTTTAAGAAAATAAGAAAAGTTCATATGTAAAGTGATACATTTCTTAAGACAGGCTTTGGTACATTGAACAAAATATCTTATGCCAGAAAGAATTACACAATTCTATGACTAACCATGACCACCAAGATCATACATGCTCTGCTGCTTTATGCTCACCCCAAGTGCAAGTAAACATAGTTACTTTCATAGAACAATATGACAGATGCTTCCCAGACTTCGTAACTGTCCAGGAGTAAGAAATTCTTCAAATTTCTACATATTTAAGGAACCCAAAAACTTTAATTTTATACCATTTGAAATTATTCAAAGAAAAAGTTCTCAGTAAACTTTGAAAACAGTTAAAATTTAAAAATCCTCACAAACTTCTCAACTTTAATAGTTTACATTTAATGATCATCTGAAATCCAAATATCCCTCACATTCATGCAAAACAACAGCTAGTAGATTAGACTGTATCTTCTCACTACAGAAAAAAAAAGTTAAGGGTTTTTATCACAGATAATGACTAAGGAATAATAGTTAATACACACCATATAAAACTGCAGACGATAATGTTTCTTCACCAAACTGAGTACAAACATGCAGAAACCTGTTCAAGAACAAAAAACACGTGCTCGTAGTACAATTTGGTACAAAGGGTTAAGATTCCCTGAGCCCAAATAAACCAATGTCCTATATCACAGCTACGCGTATTTTAGCCACTTACTCAGATGCCATCTCTCCTACTATCTTATATTAAGCATTTTAAGTAAGTTTTTTGAGGGAAACAATCTTGTACTCTCCAAAGTGCCTAATATATATTCCGTGGCACAAATTCAATAAACATCCTCTGCATTAATTTAATTAATTAATCCCTTGTTAATATGTGGGCATGGAAAACAGATTTTAAATTTAAATTAAATAGTATTTATTTGCTATAACAATGCATCAAGTATATGTACAGAATGTTTTCAATCTCTACATAATAGAAAAATGAATAATAACTATTATAGCAGCTGAAGTCTGTTGAATGCTTACTATTTCTAGGCTCTTATCTAAGCATTTAATCATTAATGATAATTAATCCTTTATTATCAATCCTTTCCAAATCCCTATAACATACTCATTATTAGCTCCATTTTACAGATGAGGAAAAATGCAAAAAAGGCTTTATTAATTTACTGAAGATCACAGGGCTAGAAAATAAACACTCAAATACTATTGACCCCTAAGAGTCCCATGGTTCCATAAACCAAAATCAGCAAAATTCAGGTTAAGAGCAATTTGCAATTTCTCAAAAGCACACAATAATTATAATAAAATGTAATACTCTTAATAATGTAAAGATTTACAAACAGTATTTGTATTTATGTTTACATTTTACAAATTTATTACAATGAAAATTTATTAAATTCTAACCAATTAAGTGAAATCTAATAATCACACACTAAAATAATGGGAGGCAATATGAATCACTTCTTGCCAAAAATACCAGTAAACTTCTAAAGATAGGTTTATTTTACAGAGGTGGATATCGAAAAATACATAAACCAAATTTAATTTCAGATAAACGGCTATGTATGCATTCTATTCTGCAACATCTCTTTTTTCTTTTTTGAGTCAAGGTATCGCTCTGTGGCCCAGCCTGGAGTGCAATGGCACAATCACAGCTCACTGCAGCCTTGAACTCCTGGCCTCAAGTGATCCTCCCACCTTGGCCTCCCAAAGTATCAAGATTACAAGTGTGAGCCACTGTACCTAGCCTCTGCAGTATCTTTAAAGAGTGAGTTCTCCAAGAGAGAAATTGAATTTTCAGTTGATCAATTCTACATAAAATAAATACTAGACTTTGTACATCCAAGTTATACTTACCGAGGCAATTCTACCAGTAGAGTAAACAAGGGTACTACTACTCTTACCAAGCAAAGAATCCAACAGCAGCTGCCTTTCACTACTTTCCATGATCAATTTGAAATGTCAAAGCAGAAAGGACCATGACAAAATGAAGAGAACGAATACTGAGCCCCATCTCACCTCCTATTTGTCATCTATGAGGTAATCCAACTAACTGGCCTGCACAAGCAATATGGACACATTTTCTGAGTGGAGGCACAAATGAAAGCCAATATGTCACTTTATTGAGAGAAAGAAGGAAAGAGGGAAAGAATGAGAGAGAGAGATACTAAAACATGAAATTAATGGCATCAAAATTGCCAATTGTATAAAAGATTCCTTTAAAAATTCCTGCTTTTGAGTTGTTCTTCTACAGCAGATAAACTTATCTTGAAGCTCAAGTAATGACTTCTATGCTGTTTTGTGCCACTGATCCATAGTTAAAGGTGAACGTGGACTGGACTCAGTTCAAAGGCCAATGGGTAAGGGCAAAGCAGAGACACAAGACAGGAACAGTGTTTTCTGTCCAAACAGACCCCTTGACTCTCCCAGCACAGTCTTGGGAACTTCCCAATATCATTAACTATAAATTATCTATTCACAAATACTACTCCAAAATATATGATTTTCTCTTTCTTGAAATTATAACACCATTCACCCTTACTTACATTTCTTCAAACACAATTACCGGTAGAATCATTTAACATTTTCCTAATGGACATTTTATCCAGGACAACCTTGGCAACTCACGTTTACCTGATCCAGTTTTGCCTATGTGATAGAATTGTCTGACTCCTAGATACAGTAAGGTAATATAGTTCTCTGACTTGGAGGAAGGGGGAGGTATACAGTGTTTTCCCAGCATAGCTAAGGCTAACTATAGTCATCTCTCATTATCCCTGGGTGATTGGCTGCAGGATCCCCAAAGGACAAAAATCCATGGATGCTCAAGTCTCTTCTATAAAATGCTATAGTATTTGCATCTAACCTACTTACATCCTCCTGTGCATCTTAAATCATTTCTACATTACTTATAATTCTTAATACAATGTAAATTCTATATAAATAGTTGTTAGACTGTATTTTTCAGGGAATGATGACAAGAAACAAGTCTATACATGTTCAGTAAAGACACAATTATCCATTGTGTTGCTTTTTTTTTTTCCAGAATATTTGCGATCCACAGTTGGTTGACTCCAGGGATGCAAAACCCATGGATATAGGAGGGCCAACTGTACTAATTTTTAAAGAAAAACATTGTAAAAAAGAAACATATGAACTTAATCTTTCTCATTCACAACTATATGGACATATTAACATTTTATGTTTCAATACTTAAAAATATATTTATATTTTAATAAATCTGTGGAAAGGATCACTTTTTGTACACTTGGATCCATAGTTTCATTTTTTTTCCCTGATTGTTAACAAAGAATGCTTGCATGACTATTTCTCTTTTTTTTTTTTTTTTTTTTTTTGGAGACAGAGTCTCACTCTGTCGCCCAGGCTGGAGTGCAGTGGCACAATCTAGGCTCACAGCAAGCTCCGCCTCCCAGGTTCATGCCATTCTCCTGCCTCAGTCTCCTGAGTAGCTGGGACTACAGGTGCCTGCCAGCAAGTCTGGCTAATTTTTTGTATTTTTAGTAGAGACAGAGTTTCACCGTGTTAGCCAGGATGGTCTCGATCTCCTGACCTTGTGATCCGCCTGCCTCGGCCTCCCAAAGTGCTGGGATTACAGGTGTGAGCCACTGCGCCCGGCCTGTATATTTCTAAATTAAAATCACAGAATGTGTTATAGTACTATAAATAAAAGTACTGAAAAGGCATCCTAATATATAGTTCTTTATATAGAAGTTATACTTATTATTTATCTACATAGTATTGTGCCTGGTGTTCTCAATACAAAGATACGTATATCTCGTTGCCCAGCAACAAAGAGTTCTCCAGCGATTAAGCAGAACCAGTTACCCAACAAACTAAAAGAGAGGTATATCCCAAAAGAACAAGAGGCGAGGCGTGGTGGCTCATGCCTGTAATCCCAGCACTTTGGGAGGCCGAGGCGGGTGGATCACGAGGTCAGGAGATCGAGGCCATCCTGGCTAACACTGTGAAACCCCGTCTCTACTAAAAAATACAAAACAAAATTAGCCGGGTGTGGTGGCGGGTGCCTGTAGTCCCGCCTACTGGGAAAGCTGAGGCAGGAGAATGGCGTGAACCCAGGAGGCAGAGCTTGCAGTGAGCCGAGATCGCGCCACTGCACTCCAGCCTGGGCGACACAGCGAGACTCCGTCTCAAAAAAAAAAAAAAAAAAACAAGAGAATGCAGGTGCAGTGTCCTATGCCTTTAATCCCAACACCCTGGGAGGCCAAGGAAGGAGGACGGCTTGAGGCCATGAGTTCAAGACCAGCCTGTGCAACACAGCAGGATCCTGTCTCTATGAAATAAAAGTAAAAATTACCTGGGCAGGACGGCACATACCTACAGTCCCAGCTACTTGGGAGGCTGAGGCTGGAGGATCACTTGAGCCCAGGAGTTTGAGACTGCAGTGAGCTATGATCAAGCTACTATACTCCATCCAGCCTGGACCACAGAGCAAGTCACCATCTCTTAAAAAATTTATTTAAAAAAGAAAAAGAGGATGAAGATTTTTAAGGGGGTCAGAAAAAGTAAAGGAAAAAACACAAGATACTGAAAAGCCCAACAGATGAGACAGAGGGAATTTCAGAAAAATAGATAAAAAATATTTATTAAGCACCTTTGATATGCCAGAAACAAGATGCAAAAATGAATAAGATAGGCACTGCCATTCAGGAGCTCTTACTCTTGTTGAAGACACCGAAAACAAATGAAAATAAAGTTGTTTTTTAAATTTACCATTGATGATTAGTCAAAATTTAGTAAACATATAGCCCTTAATTCAAAAAACAGACAGTAGGATGGGCCCAAGATTGAATACTAGAGCTTCCGACTCATCCTCCATTCTTTCACTTGGTTATATTCTTCATTATACTTGCCTAAACCATCAAAACTTTCTAGCATCAAATTAAATAAGCATTGTGTGCCTTTATTCTAGCATCAAATTAAAAAAGCATTGTGTGCCTTTATTCAGACACCAGGCTACAACTGAGTTGTTCTGAAAAAGTTTTAAACGAATATGCATTGTAGAGATTACCATACAAACCAATCATCATATTGGTTCAACATTTTAAAAAGTTTTCTATTAATCTGAATGGTTAGTCTAAGGTTTAGAACCAGGACTAGCATGTATATAGAGTTTAGTAGTCTTTAATTCAGAAATTTTAAGTAGTTTTGGAGACACAGTCTTTTGTGAATTATTTGTGACATTTTTCTAAAGATTTCATTAATATCCTCTGATATAAAAGATACTCAGGATGTTTGGGGAAAATATCTGAATTATGCATTAATATTGGCTATAACTTAGTTTTGTATGTCCATCAATTTTCTTGAACTGAAAGCGTTACATTCAAGTCATATTATCTCCCTAAGAATTTTAAAGAAATCAAAATAGCTATGCATGCACAAATACAAGCAAAAAATAATTTATTAAACATAATATGCACATCACTATAGTTGAATAAAGAAATGTAAGGTGATGATATTAAGGGTCAAATACCTTAAGTTTGTCGACATATCACTGCTAACCATGTAATTGCATGACATGAGGGGTCAGAATTGGAGATACCTATATTTTATTTAAATAAAATTCAATGTCAATGAAGTAGTTTGAACTGTCTCTGCTTTTTAAATCTGGTAAGACATACATTTTCTGAAGTCATTTGACCACTATAATAGAACTAAAATTTTCACAGGGCCCTTGGAATATTGTTTAACAAAAAGACTTCCAAAGATATCCACAGCATAATTTGAAAGAAAGGTACAAATATCTCAATGTTAGCACACTCTCTGTTTCCATAGTCCTGTTTCAAAGCTTAACTCCATTTGCTGGACTAAGCTCACAAATGTTGCTAAGCACTTCAAAAGTAGCCACTAAGGCCTCAAGACTCAGCAAACAAAACACTGATACTAAGAAAATATCATTAAGAAGCACTGTGTGTGGATGTGCATGTTCTCAGCCTTTTAATCCTTTATCCAACAAATACAGAGTCGGACCCTCAATGCCAGTCCTGCACTGCGCTCTGGGAATTAAACGAACAAGAGAGGTACACCATGGGTGCTTTTGGTCTAACCGAGCCATTTTTAGGCCACCCTTAAAATGATAATAGACATATAGTATTCAAGTATTCTATGTCTGTTTTATACTGGAAGTTACACCATTTAACTGAGTAGCTCCTAGCTTACTATGAGGCTGCATTTTTAAAGTATACCTATAGAGCGGGGCATGGTAATACACGCCTGTAATCCCAGCTACCCAGGAATCTGAGGCAGAAAGGTAAGTTGAGTCCAGGAATTCAAGACCAGCCTGGGAAAACAGTGACATCCTATCTCAAAATAACAAACAAAAAGTACATTTGTGTGACTATAATGATGTCAATATCCTGGTGTGATGTACTATAGTTTTGCAAAATACTATTATTGATGATAACCGAGCAAAGTGTAAAAAGATCTATTATTTCTTACAACTGCATGTGAACATGCAATTATCTCAACAAAGATGTGCATTTTAAGCCAATAACCTGTGATATATAAACAACTTTTCATAGACTGTCATAAAATAGCAGTTGGGTTCTACGATCAGCCTGTGGTATTTTTATTTTCTAACTTATTACTCATTTAGTATTAACTACACACTGGAAGAGTTTAGGTCCTTACTACATTTAGTAGCTTCCTATCTAGTCTGCCTGATAATGTCTCCCAACCTACTTCATTTAATTACAAATCTGGTTACATCATTTCTTAGCTTAAAATCCTCCAATGTTTTCCCAGATATAAAGTCCAAATCCTTCCTATGACATACAAATTTTCTCAAGATGTGGCTCCTGCCTACCTTCCATGCCTCCATGAACCCAAAACATGCAATCTTTTCTCATTCTCATGCCTGCACAGCTGTTCCTCTGCCTGGAATGGACTTTTCTACTATCTGATACCTGGCAACTGCCTGCTTGCTCTTTCCTTTTAATGAAACCTGTCATCTCTTCTCAAAGGCCCTCCATGGCCTTCCTTCCTCTTCTTCATGCTCCTGCCAGAACTTGTTCACATTTCAGCAATGAACTAGAAGACTCACATCTCACCAGCTTCAAGACTCTGGAAGGCACACAATCGCTTCATTTCCCTTTATATCCTCAACATCATTCACAGTACCTAGCATTTGAAAAACACTCAAATGTTTGCTCAAAGAATGACTTTAAAGACTTTCAGTAAGTTTCTGTGATTCTGAGTGTAAAATAAGAAATGGTAAAATATGTCTATGGTAGAAATAAGTATACTGTTAGAAAAATGAAGAAATACCAGGCCAGACGTGGTGGCTCATGACCATAACCCCAGCACTTTGGGAGACCAAGGCAGGAGGATCACTTGAGCCCAGGAGTTAGACACCAACCTGAGCAACATAGTGAAACTCCATCTCTACTAAAAACACAAAAATTAGCCAGGTGCAGTAACACATGCCTGTAGTCCTAGTTACTTGGGAGGCTGAGGCAGGAGAATCATCTGAACCCAGGAGGCGGAGGTTGCCATGAGCCAAGATAGTGCCACTGCACTCCAGCCTGGGCAACAGAGTGAGACTCTGTTTCAAAAAAAAAAAAAAAAAAAAGATGAAACACAGATTGTATTTTTATAGAAGTAGAGTCCAAAAGTCATACATGAAACAAAGAATTACTAAAAAGGGGCTGGCTGGGAGGCGATAATCAAAGACAAAATATATAAAGAAACAACAAAGAAAATGAATTACACTATTGGTCCACACTCAACTGAGATGTTATTCTCAAGCATAAATTATAGCAAAACAAAGGGGAAAACAGTAATCACCTTATATGCCGACATTCTACCTCTCAGCTATTGCTGTATATCAATATAGATGTAACTGCAGATATGGATACAATGATAGGTATAGATGTGCCAATATAAATCCATCTATAAGCTATTAATGTATGAAGTGAAAAATGGTACAGAAGAGATACTCTTACTTGTATAAGAAAAAGGGAAGGGGGATGTACTCATAAAAGCTGGAATACTCAGACAATTTCTGGAATAACAGTAGTAAGCCTCCAGATATTGTAAGTAAGGCCCTGAGGTGGAGAAAAGTTTCATCAAATACTCCTTTCTAGTCTAAATTTTTATCATGGGCATATATTTTCATTAAAAAACAAAAACAAATGAAAAAAAACACTAGTTTAGGCCTCTTGAAACACCTGGCTCCTGGCATGCTCCCCATTCAGAACCCAGGGTGCCTGTCCCATCCCAGCCACATGGAGGGGCCACAGGTCAGTGCCCAAGTCAGCAAGCGGCACGAACTGCAGTCATGAAAAGGAGCCATCTTTGATGTCCAGCACACTTAAGACATGAGCACCGGCCTCTGTCTCACGGCAACCACGTGAGAGGCCTGGGGTTAGAACTGCTCAGTTAAGCCTGCCAAGCCGCAGGACTGTGAGCAAAAATAACAAATTGTTCTAAGCCAAGGGAAAAACAAAACGAGTTAAGGCTTTTTGTTTTTAAATGACAGTTTGTATTCCATCCTGGTGTCCCTGCAAAATAACATTAAAAGAAATTAAGGGGAAGCCCCACGAGAACAGAGAAAACTGAAGAAATGTCAAGGAGAAAAGAAGACACATGTCTACAAAATTTGGAAGCTAGAAAACTGTTAGTAGACCTAAGAAATTACAAGTGCCTAAACATATTTTCTAGAGAAACTAAGGAGAAAAGGCCTGGTGGAAGGCAAGACTGAGGCCTAGGCTTCTGACTTGGATTATTAAGTAAAAGTCTAACAATAAGTGTGAGCCCTAGCCAAAGCAATCAGCTGTGAGAACAGACCAAAGGTATCTTTACAAATGCACAAACATAAGACATCTACCTTCTACACATCATTTCATAAGAAACTACAGCAGGCCATGCTTCAGCAAAGTGAGGGTGTTAACCAAGAGATGGAAGACCTGGGATGGAAGAAATGGGCTCAAATTATGAGCACAGCTCAGCAGTGGGCCCAAATGCAGCCAGCTCACACAGGAACCGGAATGCAGAGGTCTCTCGCATAGAAGTCTCCAGGAAAAAAGGCAATTGATATACTATCTGACTTGTGTAAACATCTGAAAGTACTACCAACAGACATGGGGCAAACCTGAAGGAAAAATTAAAGATCTCTACACTGAAATTAGCAAATATGGGAAAGAGAAGGTGAGGCAGTTACTCAGTTCGGGAAAAACAAAAAGTAGTAAAAGAAGGAAATGTAATCATAGATACTATTTGGTTCTATAGGAAGTGATATTTTAAGTACCTACTTAATGCAAACTGTGACTATAAAAAAACTGAGTATGAAGAACTGAGGTAGGTTATAACAGGAAGTCAATAGATAATGCCTAAAGTAAACTAAGAAATAGGCCTATTACTTAGAAAAAAGGAAAAAATCTCAAAGCGGTGTGGTGCAGGGTTGCTGTTTACATCGTAATTCTTTTGAAATTCAGTTTGAAAACTAATATGCATATATTAATGACATAAATGATTTATGTTTTAATTAACCACAATTGTTCTTTTTTTATTATTATTATTTTCAGATGGAGTCTCGCACTGTTGCCCAGGCTGCAGTGCAGCGTCATGATTCTTCATGTTGGTCAGGATGGTCTCAAACTCCCGACCTCGGGTGTTCCGCCCACCTCAGCCTTCCAAAGTACTGGCATTACAGGGCATTACAGGTGTGAACCACAGAGTCTGGCCTGGAGTGATTCTTAATAAGCACTTTTTAAACCCACTATAAGGGAGTAATTGCTATTTAAGAACATGATGAAAGAAATAGCTTTATACATGAGAAACAATGAAAAAGAGAGGCTGGAATAAAATGTAACCAAAAAATTACGAATTTAAATAACAGAAATAAAAATAAACATGGAAAATGTGTTAGCTACATATCAATACAGAATATTCCTTAACTTACCTGCCAGATAGAGGGCAAATGATATAAATCTGTGGTAGCGAATGAGGAACTGAAGTTGTTCTTCTCTTTGAACAAATGTAGCAAAATAATCAGCTACAGTCTCTCCATAGAAAAAGTAGTTGACACACAATAGAAAGTACCTATAATTTAAAAACAATTAGCTTTTCTATATTTGAAGCTTTCCTTCACCTCAAACTCAACAAAATTATTTTCTACATTCTGATGACACAAAGATCAAAACCAAGTTCAGAAGACCAATTCAAGATATATTTCACTAAAATGCTATTTTCCTGTTTTAAACTTAATTTCAAATTTATCGATTAGCAAAAATTTACCGAATATAAATCATACCTTTATTTAGCTGAAAATATAATGCCAGAGATAATTAGGAAACAATGTAGAAAATACTACATACACACAATCCTTCACCCTTGGGAGGTGGGAGCAGTGCGTGTGTGTGTATAAATTTAATACTTTGTGTGTAGTATAATGTGTGTGTGTGTGTATGATTTTAATACTTTGTATATATGTATAATGTGTGGGTGTATATATTGAGGTATTAAGTTCATAATGAAAATTAACTCCTAACTACTCATAGCTCTAATGCTTTTTAATAGTAGAAGTCCTAAGACAAATCCCCACCTGTCCTCAGGAAGATTAAGAAGGAAAGAAAGAAGAGGTAATTCAACCTGTCTCCCCACTGCCCTGCACGCACTGGCATCTCCTCTCTTCTAATGCTCCTAGTGGACTCTAAATGAGCCGGGATTCTTCCTCTGTAAGGCAATCAAGGCCTAACCTGGTCTACCAATCCAACTATTTACCCACTATCCGCTAAACAATACCCTCTGCTCAGAAGGGCCAGGAATATCTCATCAGTGGTAGTATAAATACGTTTGTCCCATATCTAGAAACTGATGGGTGCTACATCCCCAACCAGAAAACTCTTCTTTATCCAAAACTTGTCTTCATTTCAAATACCAGTTTATCTTTTACCTCTTGTTTGACACCTTCTACAATCACCGGAGCCCATCCTTATTTATCTTCTCTTTTTTTTAATACTTAGAATCAATACTGCATGATTTTACATTTATTTATTCTCCAATTTCTTTATCTATCTAACATTTCCTATATACTTTGCCACTCATGAAGAAACCTGCTACAAGGAAAAATCAGCTCTCACCAAAATCAAGACACTTCTTTCTGACCATCCTAAACCCCATCTGCTATAATGAGACACTGACTCCCTGGTTGATATTAATCAAATATATTAAAAAGGATGGCTACTTGGGTTAAATATGAACTATAACCTTATCATGTTTCCTAGCCAAGGTTCTGATAGCAATGATTTATACATGAAAAGTTTTAAAAGATGTAAAATTTTGAATGTTAATATCATTTGGTGATTTGTCACTAACTTTACATGCATTTGTGTGTATACAATATGTTGTATATTATCACGTCAACTGAGGGGAAATGAAGGAAAATGAAGGAAAAGATTATATGCAAATATTTTGCTAAAATTATTATTGTAAAGGATACAAAAATGTTTCCAACACAATGTTTAGTTTTTTATTTTAAAAAAAGGACAAGAATGGTGTATATATTCAACACATATTAGATATCTCTACAAAGACTAAAATATGAGATCTGAAAGAAGTTGTATTGGAGTGGGAAAGACAAAGGTGATCTTCTTTTCAAAATTCAACTATATTATTTTTATTTATCTTTCTCTAAAATCAATCTAGAGGGTAAATTGAGTGGATACTGACTGATCAAAATGCTTCCTTTATAAACTTCAGAAATTAACTTTTCATATCTGAAATAGTTTCAAGCTTACTTACCAACTCAGTGTTCTAAACCATGGTAGATCATAGGAGTGATAGACTCTATAACCTATAGTGATAATTTCATGGAAGCATTTCACTTGGATGCCCAGAACCTGAAACCAAGAGAAAACATTAACATACATTTCTCAATGTTTACATTTGTGCTTAATCATTCAATAAAGCAGTTTGTCATATGTATTTGAAAAATCTTAATCTACCAATTTTTAATTATTCTCAATGTCAGTAAAAAAAAATGCAATATTCCCCGTCTCTAAAATCAAGTGATGCCTCAAAGGGGTGGACAAAATAATGTTTTACTCAAAAAGGCTTGGAAGATCCTTCCTGGGGTGGGGAATGGCACTGGAGTTTAAAGGTTGAGGGATATAATCTGGTTGGCCACAGTTGACTAGGATTTATCCCTCATTACTATTTCATTATTGAGACTGTCCTTCTCAAGATGGAGAATCTTTTTGTCCAATCTGTCCATTATGTTTCTTGAGATACCCTAAGAAAATCATACATGAAAGTTTGCTTGTAACCATGCATTGTTATACTTGCAAGTAATAAAGATACTGTCAGGACAAACAGTTAAAACACTTTCTACCCAGTCACCCTGGAATGGCCTTTTCATCCTCCCAGCTGTGTCAGCCCTCCCATAGCCAGCTACTCACTGGTCAATCGAAGCTGGGCTACCTTAGCAAAGTATAAGCAACCTTCCACATTTGAAGCCACTTTGGCCAGTCAACTGAGTTTATGCATTTCTGTTTACACAGTGTCCTGACTGCACACCTATTAAATGGGTTTACATTTATAAATCCCTTTTTGATGTACTATTTTGTAATCGTTCAAACTGCTGCATTCAGCAACCTGGATGAAGGTAATTTCTCAAGATGTAGCATCACACCCAGTGCTTGACCTGTCAATTTCAAGACTCAAAGAGCAAATGACAAGTCGAACACTTATTATCATGAATTAAGAGGTAAAAATCTTTGTGAATATGGCAGACTAGCTTTTTTGTCTAGAGAGCACTCTCCAGGGGCTTGTTTTTATGCTGTCCTTGAGCTAAGAATGGATTTTTATATTTTTTAAAGAGTTATTTTAAAATCAAAGATTATGTGACTGAAACATATGCAGCCCCTTAAAGCCTAAAATATTATTATCTGGTCCTTTAACAGAAAAAGCTTACCAAACTCTGTCAGAGGATATATTTTGGAATTTCCTTTTAAGATTTCCACAGGTTAGTTTTCCAAAACCTACCATTCAGGGTATTCTTAAGCTGTTTTTTCCCATTATACTGATTACATGTCCAATCACATACTTTAAAAACTAAATGTCTCTTTTCAGCCACATGATAAAGAAATGTATGTGAAACCATAAACAGTACTTTTAGCGAAAAGTCATAAATGTGTTATAAAGACAGGAGGAAATCTAAGGGTCCTTCTTCAAATAACATTTGTATATAATATCAAGTCATTTCTAACAAAAATAAAGGCAGGGAGCAATAACGTGCATTAAGATAAAACAGTGAAAGCAAGTTGGATGGGATCCGAGAAGAACGCTGTTTATTTTATTTTATTTTATTATTATAAACAAAGTTCGGATACATGTAACGTGCGGGACATTTCGCAACATTGCCATGCTGGGTATTGCTGTTTCATCGGCTGGTCGCCCATCAACTCATGTTCATCGTTATAACTCCCAATGCGGTCTCCCTCTCCCGTCCTCCCTCCATGATAGGGGCTTTGGTGGCTGATATTCCCCTTCCAGTTCGAAGTGATCTCATTGTTCAGTTCCTGCCTTTCGAGTGGACTTATCACGGTGTTTAGTTTCTGTTCTTAGCGATGATTTGCCAGAATGATGGTTTCCCAGCTGCATCCATATTCTAAGGACTAAACTCATGCTTCCCTTAATGATAGGCTGGATATTATATGATGCCACATTTTTCTTAATCCAGTCTAATGCTGATGGGACATTTGGAGGTTGATTCAAGTCACTATTGTGAATAGTGCTACAATGAGCATGCGGTATTGCATGTGTCTTTATAAGCAGCATAGTTATAATCAACTGGGTATATACCCGGTATTGGGATGGCTGGGTCATATGGTACTTCTAGTTCTAGATCCTTGAGGAACTGCCATACTGTTTTCCATAATGGTTGAACTAGTTTACAATCCCACCAACAGTGTAAAAGTGTTCCTATTTCTCCACATCCTCTCCAGCACCTGTTGTTGCCTCACTTTTTAATGATCGCCATTCTAACTGGTGTGAGATGGTATCTCATTGTGGTTTTGATTTGCATGTCTCTGATGGCCAGTGATGATGAGCATTTTTTCATGTGTCTGTTGGCTGTATGAATGTCTTCTTTGGAGAAATGTCTGTTCATATCCTTTGCCTACTTTTTGATGGGGTTGTTTGTTTTTTTCTTGTAAATTTGTTTGAGTTCTTTGTAGGTTCTGGGTATTAGCCCTTTGTCAGATGAGTACATTGCAAAAACGTTCTCCCATTCTGTAGGCAGCCTGTTCACTCTGACGGTAGTTTCCTTTGCTGTGCAGAAGTTCTTTAGTTTAATTAGATCCCATTTGTCAATTTTGGCTTTTGTTGCCGTTGCTTTTGGTGTTTTAGACATGAAGTCCTTGCCCATGCCTATGTCCTGAATGGTACTACCTAGGTTTTCCTCTAGGGTTTTTATGGTATTAGGTCTAACGTTTAAGTCTCTAATCCATCTTGAATTAATTTTCGTATAAGGAGTAAGGAAAGGATCCAGTTTCAGCTTTCTACTTATGGCTACCCAATTTTCCCAACACCATTTATTAAATAGGGAATCCTTTCCCCATTTCTTGTTTCTCTCAGGTTTATCAAAAATCAGATAGCTGTAGATGTGTGGTATTATTTCTGAGGACTTTGTTCTGTTCCATTGGTCTACAGCTCTGTTTTGGTACCAGTACCATGCTGTTTTGGTTACTGTAGCCTTGTAGTATAGTTTGAAGTCAGGTAGCATGATGCCTCCAGCTTTGTTCTTTTGACTTAGGATTGTCTTGGCAATGCGGGCTCTTCTTTGGTTCCATATGAACTTTAAAGCAGTTTTTTCCAATTCTGTGAAGAAACTCATTGGTAGCTTGATGGGGATGGCATTGAATCTATAAATTACCTTGGGCAGTATGGCCATTTTCACGATATTGATTCTTCCTATCCATGAGCATGGTATGTTCTTCCATTTGTTTGTGTCCTCTTTTATTTCACTGAGCAGTGGTTTATAGTTCTCCTTGAAGAGGTCCTTTAAATCCCTTGTAAGTTAGATTCCTAGGTATTTCATTCTCTTTGAAGCAATTATGAATGGAAGTTCATTCATAATTTGGCTCTCTGTTTGTCTGTTACTAGTGTATAAGAATGATTGTGATTTTTGCACATTGATTTTGTATCCTGAGACTTCGCTGAAGTTGCTTATCAGTTTAAGGAGATTTTGGGCTGAGACAATGGGGTTTTCTAAATATACAATCATGTCACCTGCAAACAGGGACAATTTAACTTCTTCTTTTCCTAACTGAATACCCTTGATTTCTTTCTCTTGCCTGATTGCCCTAGCCAGAAATTCCAACAATATGTTGAATAGGAGTGGTGAGAGAGGGCATCCCTGTCTTGTGTCAGTTTTCAAAGGGAATTTTTTCAGTTATTGCCCATTCAGTATGCTATTAGCTGTGGGTTTGTCATGAATAGCTCTTATTGAGATACGTTCCATCAATACCAAATTTATTGAGCGTTTTTAGCATGAAGGGCTGTTGAATTTTGTCAAAGGCCTTTTCTGCATCTATTGAGATAATCATGTGGTTCTTGTCTTTGGTTCTGTTTATATGCTGGATTATGTTTATTGATTTGCGTATGTTGAACCAGCCTTGCATCCCAGGGATGAAGCTCACTTGATCATGGTGGATAAGCTTTTTGATGTGCTGCTGGATTCGGTTTGCCAGTATT
>NW_022163312.1:0-3198 GCF_008728515.1 Papio anubis | reverse complement strand
TGGGAGGCCAAGGCAGGCGGATCACCTGAGGTCAAGAGTTCAAGACCAACCTGCTCAACATGGAGAAACCCCTTCTCTACTGAAAATAAAAATTAGCTAGGCATGGTGGCAGGTGCCTGCAATCCCAGCTACTCAGGAGGCTGAGGCAGGAGAATTGTTTGACCCTGGGAGGCGGAGGGTGCAGTGAACCAAGATCATGCCAGTGCACTCCAGCTTGGGCAACAGAGTGAGACTCTGTCTCAACACAAAAACAAACAAAAAAAATCAATGTGCAAAAATCACTAGCATTCCTATACATCAACAACAGTCAAACTGAGAGCCAAATCATGAACAAACTCTGATTCACAATTGCCACAAAAAGAATAAAATACCTAGAAATGTAGCTAACTAGGGAGGTGAAAGATCTCTACATGCAGAACTACAAACCACTGCTCAAAGAAATCACACATGACACAAACAAATGGAAAAACATTCCATGCTCATGGGTAAGAATAGTCAATATCATTAAAATGGCCATATTGCCCAAAGCAATTTATAGATTCAATGCTATTTTAAACCACCATTTTTTATAAATTAGTCTGTGGTATTTTGTTACAGCAGCACAAATGAAGTAAGACAAAGACCAAAATAAACAGAAACCCATCTACTGTTCATAGATGGAAGACTTAATATAATTAAGGTGACAATAATAGTAGTCAAGAACATTTAGTAGAAAATGAATTTTCTCTTCAGCAAATGATACTGGGACAACTGGACACCCAAACACAAAAGAATAAATTTGGATCCCTTTCTCTTGCCATATACAAAAATTAATCCCAAATGAATCAAAGATCCAATGTAAAATCTAAAACCATATAACTATTAGAGGAAAACAGGGGTAAATCATCATGATCTTGGGATTAGACAATGGTTTCTTAAATACAGCCACAAACAAGCAACAAAGAAAAAAACAGACAAATTGAACTTTATCAAAATTTAAAACTTTTGTGCCTCAAAGAAAACTATCTAGAAAGTCAAAGTCAATTCACAAAATGGGAGAAAATACTTCCAAATCATATATTTGATAAGGATCTTGTATACAAATATGTAAAGAACTCTTTACATCTCAAAAATAAAAAGACAAGCAACTCAATTAAAAATGCACAAAGGGAGCGATGTCAAAGATAGAATAGGACGTTTCACATCACATTCCCTCACAGAAACACCAATATACATATCCCATCTGCACATGAAAATACCTTCACAAGAGTTCTAGATCACAGGTGAGAACTTACAGTACCCAAGTGGAATGCACAATCAAGAAAAGATGCGCTGAATGGGGGAAGAACAGCTTTGCTTTACCGAAGTCACCCATTCCCCAAGCCCATGCCACACAAGGCTAAGAGAGACCCTCTCTGTCCCAGGACTCTCCTATGTGGAAAAGAAAAGTGAAGTGAGCATTGGCTTCCCTGCAGATGCCTATTCAGGCCTACACCGACAGTCTCAGCACAAGGCCTATTTGCATGAACTTAAGCACCAGGCTTTCCCCAGAGCCAGAGCAGGTTCCCACAGACCCAGGCTCCTAAACCACCCAGCACTAGGCCAACTCTCTTAGACCAAGGCACAAAACCAGTCCTAATACCAATTAGGCCCTCACTAACCCAAAGCCAGGCTGGCACAAGTAGATAAGTCACCAGGGCTGCACCAGTGTCACACCACCCCTTCACACACTAAAGCTTCAGGCCAGCCTCTTTGCAAGGCCAGCTCATGTACATACAGGAACCAGACCCACCCCACTGCCAGACTGGCCCCAGTTCCAGGTCTATTCTATGGTTAGACTGCTATGTGGATCTAGGTTCCAGGCCTGCCTCAGTACCAGGCCAGTCCTCATGAAAATAGGCTATTGGACCACCTCAGCACCAGGTCAGGAATGCAAACCAGGCACTAGACCAACTCCTATGGATTCAACCTACATGTCTGCCCCAGTGAGGATCTGTGGAAGGCCAGTACCCATGGACCCTGGCACTAGGCTTAACACAGGCCCAGCTCCACCATGGAGGACTCAGTTTACACCCAACCCCAGTTCCCGGCTGTCCCTCAAAAATGCAGAATCAAGGCCTGTTCCAGTGTCAGGCCAGCCCACATAAACCCAGGTTCTAAACTCACCCTGGTGGACCCAGGCTCCAGGCTTACACCTGCAGACCTATGTGTCAGGTCTGTTCCCATTGGACTCTAATGCAAGGCCAACCCTGTGGAAACAGATAGCAAGGTTATCTGCCTGGAGACCTCCACAGTCAACCTGCCCACAGTCTCTTCAACTGTTGGCTCACATAGGAATTCTAGACAAGCTGATTGGTGAAGGACTTTCCCAGCAGAAGCCAGACTGTAAAGGCTAGAAGAGATGACAACTTCTTCAAATGCAAAGACACCAAAGCAAGTTTATAAGAATCATGAAGGATCAGACAAACATGGTACCACCAAAGGAAATAAATACATCAACAGTAATTGACCCTAAAGAAATGGAGATATATGAACAGTCTGACAAGGAATTCAAAATAATTGTCTTCAAGAATTCATGGGAATACATGATAACACAGATAAACAACTTTAAAAATTAGGAAAATAATGCATGAACAAAATTAGAAGTTCAATAAAAATATATAAACCATAAAAAGAAATCAAACAGAAATTCAAGAGAGGAACACAAACAGTGACCTGAAAAATTCAATAGAGAGAGCTGCAAAGCAGACTCAACCAAGCAGGAGAAAGAATCAGCAAGCTTGAAGACAGATCGCTTGAAATTTGTCTCACTCAGAGGGAAAAAAAGTAAAAATAAAGTTAAAAAAGCCTTTGGTATTTCAGGAACACCATCCTGTATGTCAGTGTAAGTAGTAGGGGCTACCCAGAAGGAACAGAGAAAGAAAGAGAAGCTAAAAGTATGTTTAAAGAAATGATAATAAAGAAAAAGGTCCCCAAATGTAGGAAGGGATATAAACATTCAGACCCATGAAGCCCAAAGAACTACAAAAGTTAGGACATAAAGATGTCTTCATCAAAACACAACAGAATCAAATTGCCAAAAGTTAAGGACAAAGAGAGAAGTTTGAAAGCATTAAGGAAAAACTGATTTATCACATACAAAGGAATGATAAAACTATTAGGAGATTTGTCAGCAGAAACCTTGCAGGCCAGGAGAGGGTCAGATAATATATTCAAAGT
>NW_022163311.1:0-3199 GCF_008728515.1 Papio anubis | reverse complement strand
GACCATTAATTTTTAACTTTGTGGGATAAGGGCAGGATTAGGAAGACTAGGCTGTAAACTTTTCCTAGGTTTAATGTAAACATTTATAGTTTTAAGACAAGACAAAGACGGGAATTCTATGTAGAAATACGTGGCTTTATATTTCTCTCGGCCATTTGTTTTTTGACTTACTCTTTTAGAGTCCTAAGTATTTTTTTAAATAATGGTTATTGTTTTACATAAATAGGAGTGGTGGCTATGAGTTTAAAGGATTGTAGTCCATTTTGAACATCTTATTTTTGGCAGTTGAGGAAATATGAGGAATGTTTAAAAAAGTAGTAAATTGTTGTGAAAGATCTTGTTCCCAAAAATTAATATTGATAGGAACAATATAAAAATAAAAAAAAAACACTTGACCTTGTTGACCTTTAGGACCGACATAGGTTAAAGGTTCTACGTCTTGATAAACTACAGAAGTAGCACCCAAGTCAGTGACTATAACTGTAACTTGTCTTTTTTTCTATTGTATAGGCCTCTAATTTAAACAAATAATAGACATATTTACTCCCATATTAATTAACCCTTTAAAAACTATTTTATTAATATACACTGAACATAAGGGCTTTTGATTAGAAACTAAAGTTTCCCAAAAAACAGGTTTTTTTTTGTGTTACCAAATCCTTTCTATTGAGAATACGTTTCCCTGCCTTTAGGCATATAAATTGTGAGACTTGAACCATAATAAGACTTTTATTAGTAACATTATGTCTTTTTGGTAAAGGGCCACACTCTCTAATAGTTAATTTATATACTCCTCTATTAGGAGACAAAGTATAAGGCTGAGTAATAACTAAGTCAGTAGCGGCGCTTTGTTTAGTTGTCACATAAGCTGAGAAACTGGGGTAAGGTGTGGGATCCTTAAGGAGGACTTGAATTTATTCCTTAATGTTGTAGGCCATTGTTTACTGGGTATTGTATGTAGATTTAGTCAATAACAAATATTTGTAAACAAATAAGGTGATTACAGGTACAGAAATTTAGTTCGTAGTTTATTATTTAATAGAGTATCTGTTTTGTAAAAGATGGTGGACCATAAAATACTTAACGGATTTTGGTTTTTAAAACACTGTGATGTTATTTAAGGCTAAATGGATACTTGAAATTGGGATTGGATCTGGTGTTGAGATACAACTTTTACTTAGTTATTGATTTTTCTTTTCTCCGATTATTTTAAGGAGGGTGACTACCATTTTTGTACTTTATAGAGTAGTTTAGAGGAAAGGGTTAAGTATGTAAGTTCTGGGGACAGAAAGTCATATTTTTAAAATATAATAGCTATATGACCTTGGATACATTTATAAAACTGTCTTAACTCTGTTTTTTTGTCTACAAAATGGTAATAATTATAAAATTTGTTAGTCTTAAAGGGATGTTGGAAGAACTAAATGTAAGTGAAGATTTTTTTATAGTAGTAGACACATAGTAAGTACTTAGTATACTATGGCTATTATTACTGTTATTATTGTTAATATTACGTCTATTAATTTTAGCTCTTTAACAAGTGTAGAACCATAATCTCACATTTTTTAGAGTTATGTTGATCTTGTATTTTTTGGTCCTTTGACTAGTTTAGTCATTTATTACAAGAAACCTAGTTTGTTTGTGTATTTTTTTTCTTTTTTATATTTTTTATTTGTAAAGACTGATAAACCAACTACACTTTTAGACCTGGTGACATAAATTGTTGGGGCCCCAAGCCTGTGGGCCCCGGCTCCCATTTCCTAGCAGAGGAGACAGTAAATTTCTACTTTTATTAGTTTTGAAATGACATTTATTTGTCCAATGTCGACCTTTACCACAACATTTGTACACCTCTGAAGGCAGTTTTCTGCCTTGAGGGATAAAAGTGTTTAATTTTTATGACTTTTTTTTTTTTGAAATGTCCAGGTTTACCACACTGCAAACAAACACCTTGTTTGTTATTTTCTTTTAAGGCTTTAGACAAAGCTCTAGTAAATAATTGAGTATTATAAATAGTCCCTCTAACACTAACACAAGTTTTAATATATTTATTTAAATTGGCCCCATTGGCCTTTAACGATTTAAACAATTTTTAACAGTCAGTATAAGTATTTTTAAAAGACAATGTTTATAATAAAATTTTTGAAGTAAGGCCAGCACCCACAATTTTGAAGACAGTATTCTGAAGACGGGCTACGAAATCTGAATATTTGTTTATTTGTGCCCTATAAAATCTTCACAGAGGAAAGGGAAGATTTTCCTGTTATTTCTACCTTATTTTAGGCCCTTAAAAACAAAGTCTTGATTTGAGTAAAGGCAACATTATCTAGACCAGCCTGAGCATTAAGAGTAGTATATTGGCCCGTGTCTGTGAGTTGTTCCTCAGTGGGTCCAGGGGGATTACACATAATATTTTTTCTAGCCTATACATGTGCCTTGTTTATTTACTAGCTGTGTAATTGTCAAGAAAAGTCTTTCCCAAAGTCTTTTGGTCTATAGGAATCATTAAATTTTTTGATGAAAAAACATTAAGAAGACCAAGGATAAAAGGAGATTGAGATCCATAGTTAGAAATGGCAGCTTTCATTTCTTTTTAAAAATTTAATTTGTAAGGCATTAAATTGGACATTATTGCCACCATTTATAAACTAAGCATTAGGAGTAAAAGAAGCACAAATAATTGGAAACAGATCCAGCTCCTTAAATTTTTTTTTAATTAAAAGTATATATAATATATAATAATACTTATATCCCCAAATATAAAGAATCTCAACATATTAATAAGAAAAGGCAAATAACCCAACCAAAAGTAGTAGAACAAAGAAATGACAATAAACCTATATGTCTAACATCATTACTCACTAGGAAATATGTATATTAATACCAAATTGAGAATCATTACATACACAATACAATGGTTAAAATTTAAAAACACAGAAAATATTAAGAGGTAGTTAATGTGTTAAGCAACTCGAATACTCAACGTCTGTTTGGAGTGTAAATTGGTGGAACCTATGCACCCCTATAACATAACAATTTTCTAGCTGGGGTTATTAATACTATATTAATATTAATAGTTAATATTAATGTGTTTATTTATTGACTATTGAAATACTCATAATATTTTAACAAACAATAAGATATACATATACACTGGTTTTAACATATTAAACAGGTGTTTAGTATAAATTTAAAGTAT
>NW_022163310.1:0-3200 GCF_008728515.1 Papio anubis | reverse complement strand
GATCTCCTGACCTTGTGATCCGCCCGCCTCGGCCTCCCAAAGTGCTGGGATTACAGGCGTGAGCCACCGCGCCCGGCCACCTGATCCTAATTTTTGAGCCTTTGTTATATACCAGGCATTGTAAGCGCAAAACAAAAAATTAGGCTGAAAAGTAATCAAGGCATAGTAGGCTCTCAATATAGAATAAATGCTTGCAGTTTGAGTGCATGTATTTTTCTGGGAAACGAGATTAAAAAAAAAAAGTAAAGATTTTAACGTAAAAAGTAGAGACTTGATATAAAAAATATGGGTCTTGGGGACCAGGTGCGGTAGCTCACACCTGTAATCCCAGCACTTTGGGGGGCGTAGGGGGGCGGATCACGAGGTCAAGAGATCGAGACCAGCCTGGCCAACATGGTGAAACATCGCCTCTACTAAAAATACAAAAATTAGTCAGGCGTGGTGGTGGGTGCCTGTAATCCCAGCTACCACGGAGGCTGAGGCAGGAGAATCGCTTGAACCCGGGAAGGGGAGGTTGCAATGAGCTGAGATCGTGCCACTGCATTCTAGCCTGGTGACAGAGCGAGATTTCATCTGGGGAAAAAAAAAGAAAAGGGTCTTGGAAGAAGGAGAGGGATCCACAAGGGAGATAATCGGGAAAAGAGGGACGTATTTTGCATTTTTTCTATGGAGGGTGGGGCACTGGAGAATGAGGATGTATTTATTCATTTATATTTCCATCACTCAGTATGTCTTAAGTAAACACTATTACAGGGACTGCTCAGGATGTTTGTAAATAGTGTGGGGTGATACCCAGTCCTGCAGTCATGGAGTTAACAGCGTGATAATTCCCTACAAAATAAAACTCTCATGGTGCATCTTTATTTATTTATTTATTTTTTGAGACAGAGTCTCGCTCTATCACCCAGGCTGGAGTGCAGTGGAGCAATCTGGGCTCACTGCAACCTCCGTCTCCCAGGTTCAAGTGATTCTCCTGCCTCAGCCTCCCGAGTAGCTGGGATTACAGGCACGTGCCACCATGCCCGGCTAATTTTTTGTATTTTTAGGAGAGATGGGGTTTCACCGTGTTAGCCAGGATAGTCTCCATCTCCTGACCTCGTGACCCGCCCGCCTCGGCCTCCCAAAGTGCTGGAATTACAGGTGTGAGCCACCGTGCCTGGCCGGTCCATCTTTATTTTTGCAATGCTCAAAAGCTTTAGGTCATATGATATGTACCTACGAAGTGAAAAGGTCAACTGAGTCTCACCAGTTATTTGGGCCATCAAATGTGGCTGTTTATAGAGTCTTTTTGAAGGAATTGTAAATTGTGTTAAAGAGGTGGCCTTCTCAATTTGCTGCTCGTCTAGTCTGAGAGAATTTGTAGCCTAGAAAGCCACAGAGTTGCCCCTGGTTTGTAAAAGAATATGGTCATCCGCACAGTTTTACTCCAGCATGTGCCCGTTCCTACAAGCAGAATGATAGCTGTGCAAGTTCTTGGTGATCTGGGAGATGCAAAAAGAGCTGTGGATGGTAAGAGAGATTCTAGGAATAATGAAGGTGAGCTGCAGACACTGTGTCATTTTGAACACCGTCCCAATTTAGTATCAAAGTATATTTGGCATTCTCAAATATACTTTGATACTAAATTGGGACGGTGTTCAAAATCCCAAATTTTGGAAAAAAATGTAATGCCCTTTTATAGGAGATGGCAGTTTTTGTTTTGTTTTGTTTTTGAGACAGAGCCTCATTCTGTCACCCAGGCTGGAGTGCAGTGGCACAATCTCGGCTCACTGCAGCCTCCAGAGATGGCAGATTTTTTATCTAATGATGCATAACGCCCAAACAGGAGCACACACTGCTGTTCACATTCATTATTTCCATATGCTCAATTTTCCAGTACATGTTACAGCAAAGCAGACATGTAACACCTTTTTGCTTGATTAAACAGCAAGTGGGCCGGGCGCGGTGGCTCACATCTATAATCCCAGCACTTTGAGAGGCAGAGACGGGTGGATCACATGAGGTCAGGAGTTCAAGACCAGCCTGGTCAACATGGTGAAACCCCATCTCTACTAAAAATGCAAAAATTAGCTGGGCGTGGTGGCGAATGCCTGCAAGTCCAGCTACTCAGGAGGCTGAAGCAGGAGAATAAATTGAACCCGGGAGGCGGAGGTTGCAGTGAGGTGAGATTGTGCCACTGCACTCCAGCCTGGGTGACAGAATGAGGCTCCATCTCAAAAAATAAATACATATAAATAAATAATAAAAATAAACTCACTTGAGCCTTTTTAGATAAGCAAAACCAATGTTTTCCACTTCCTTGGCAACCGAACAGAGAATGGCATACGTGAGAAAGAAGAAATCGCGAATCGTCATTGCTTTCTTGGAGCCCAACCTGAAATGAAGAAAGGCTACCAGGGCCACACCTCTCTCTCCTCACACACAGATCGGAGGGAAGCGAGAAGGCACCTCTGTTCCCAGGTTCCTGGGGCCTGAGCTCTGCACATACTGTAGGTCTGAAATGTGAAGTTCCCTTTGAGGGTCTTCCTGGGCGGAATTCCAATCCTTAGGTATCTGCATGTGTTCCCAGGCTTGAGGCCATTTCAACCCTAAATCACGAATTCCAAGTCTGGTTCTGTGTCTTCTGACTGCGAATGTTGGCTAGAGAGGCAAAGGTGTGGTCGGGCGCGGTGGCTCAAGCCTGTAATCCCAGCACTATGGCAGGCCGAGGTGGGTGGATCACCTGAGGTCAGGAGTTCAAGACCAACCTGGCCAAAATGGTGAAATTCCGTCTCTACTAAAAATACAATGATTAGACAGGCGTGGTGGTGCCCGTCTGGAGTCCCAGCTACTGGGCAGGCTGAGGCAGGAGAATGGCTTGAACCTGGGAGGCGGAGGTTGCAGGGAGCCAAGATCACGCCACTGCACTCCAGCCTGGGCAACAGAGCGAAACTTTGTCTCGAAAGAGGAAAAAAAAAGAGGCCAGGTATGGTGGCTCACGCCTGTAATCCCAGCACTTTGGGAGGCCAAGGCGGGTGGATCACGAGGTCAGGAGATCGAGACCAGCCTGGCTAACACGGTGAAACCCCATCTCTACTAAAAATACAAAAAAAATTAGCCGGGCGTGGTGGCGGGCGCCTGTAGTCCCAGCTACTCGGGAGGCTGAGGCAGGAGAATGGTGTGAACCCGGGAGGCGGAGCTTGCAGTGAGCCGAGATCGCA
>NW_022163309.1:0-3202 GCF_008728515.1 Papio anubis | reverse complement strand
CTCTCAGCTTTGCAGAACCTCAGGCCCCATCCCACAGGCTGTAATTCAGTAGGCTGAGGGCCAGGAATCTACATTTTTAGAAAATGCCCCAGATTTCACAAGTTCTCAGGTTTTGGAAAATAAAAATAAAAATAAATTAAGGCTGAGTGCGATGGCTAACGCCTGTAATCTTAACATTTCGGGAGGCCAAGGCGGGTGGATCACCTGAGGTCAAGAGTTCAGGACCAGACTGGCCAACATGGTGAAACTCCACCTCTGCTAAAAATACAAAAAAAATTAGCCAGGCGTGGCGGCACATGCCTGTAATCCCAGCTCCTCAGGAGGCTAAGGCAGGAGAATCAGGGGGGTGGAAGCTGCAGTGAGCCAAGATTGTACCACTTCACTCCAGCCTGGGAGAAAGAACAAATCTCCATCTAAAAAAAAAAAAAAAATTAAATTTAAAAAAAGAAAAAGCCCCTGCGTAATTCTAATGCAGGTGATTCTCCAACCATACTTTCAAAAACCCTGACTCCAGCAAAGGGCAAAAACCAAGACCCTTTTTTTTTTTTTTGAGACGGAGTCTTGCTCTGTCGCCCAGGCTGGAGTGTAGTGGCGTGATCTCGGCTCACTGCAAGCTCCTTCTCCCAGGTTCACACCATTCTCCTGCCTCAGCCTCCTGAGTAGCTGGGACTACAGGCGCCCGCCACCACGCCCGGCTAATTTTTTGTATGTTTAGTAGAGACGGGGTTTCACCTCATTAGCCAGCATGGTCTCGATCTCCTGACCTCGTGATCTGCCGGCCTCAGCCTCCCAAAGTGCTGGGATTACAGGCATGAGCCACTGCGCCTGGCCAACCCCAGGCCTTCTCTTCTCCTTTCCTACCTTTCCCTCTCTTCCTCCCTTCCTGCCTTCCTTGTCTTTTCTTTCTTCTTCTCTTTCTACTTTCTTTTTCGTCTTCCTCCTCTTCTTCTCCCCTCTCTTCCTCTCTTTCTCCTTCTCTTCTACTTTTTTCTTTTTTTGAGTTGGAGTCTTGCTCCATTGTCCAGGCTGGAGCGCAGTGGCATGATCTTGGCTCACTACAACCTCTGCTTCCCAGATTCAAGTGATTCTCCTGCCTCAGCCTCCCAAGTAGCTGGGATTACAGGCACACACCACCACACCCAGCTAATTTTTGTGTTTTTAGTAGAGACAAGGTTTCACCATGTTGGCCAGGTTGGTCTGGAACTCCTGTCCACGGGGCTCATGCCTATAATCCCTTCCACAGTGCTGGGATTATAGGCATGAGCCCCGCACCCAGCCTGTTATAGGTCATTTTAATTTTTGTATTTAATTTTTCTACCCTCTTCCCATTTTTTTCCACCGTGAACTTCTATTATTTTGTCATTAGCAAGACAATATAATGAAGCATAAAAAATTTTGAATTGATACTGGATTAGGGTGGGCACTAAATTTTCTTTAAAAAATGAAAAAGAAAAGAAAAAGAAAACCTAGGTTGGGTGCAGTGGCTCATGCCTGTAATCCCAGCACTTTGGGAGCCTGAGGCAGGCAGATCACCTGAGGTCAGGAGATTGAGACCAGCCTGGGCAACATGGCAAAACCCCATCTGCACTAAAAATACAAAAATTAGCCAGGCATGGTGGTGCATGACTGTAATCCCAGCCAGTCAGGAAGCTGAAGCACAAAAATTGCTTGTACTTGGGAGGCAGAGGTTGCAGTGAGCCAAGATTGTGCCCCTGCACTCCAGCCAGGGCAACAGAGTAAGACTCTGTCTAAAACAAAACAAAACAAAACAAACAAAGAAAGAAAAATAGCTGGGTATGCGGCAGGTGCCTGTAATTCCATCTACTCAGGAGGCTGAAGCACAAGAGTCGCTTGAACTCTGGAGGCAGAGGTTGCAGTGAACCAAGATTGTGCCACTGCACTCCAGCCTGGACAACAGAGTGAGACTCTGTTTCAAAAAAAGAAGAAGAAGAAGAAGAAGGAGAAGGAGAAGGAGAAGGAGAAGGAGAAGGAGAAGGAAAGGGAGAGGGAGAGGGAGAGGGAGAGGGAGGAGAAGGAGGAGAAGGAGGAGAAGGAGGAGAAGGAGGAGAAGAAGAAGGAGAAGAAGGAGAAGAAGGAGAAGGAGAAGGAGAGGGAGAGGGAGAGGGAGAGGGAGGAGGAGAAGGAGGAGGAGAGGGAGGAGGAGAGGGAGGAGGAGAGGGAGGAGGAGAGGGAGGAGGAGGAGGAGGAGGAGGAGGAGGAGGAGAAGGAGGAGGAGAAGGAGAAGAAGAAGAAGAAGAAGAAGAAAGGAGAAGGAGAGAAAGAAAATCTTGCATGACTCCCAGGAAGCATGTCAACTGGGAAGCTGGGTTTTGCTCAGAAGCATCCTTTGCTCAGGGGAAACACATCATCTCCTTATATCTTATCTCAATAAGGGACATGTTTCTAGGAATCCAAAGAAACATCCCAAGTGATAGTGTGTACTCAGGACAAGAAGTTCCTGTGGTTCGGGGCTGCTGAGGTCAGAGCCTAGAAAGAGAAAGGGTACTAGAGGTTAAAGAACATCCGCCTCCCAGGTCTGCGGAGCAGATAATTTTCTTATTATTCTCTGTCCTTCCCTCTTTATCTCCCACCCTCCTACCCTCTCCTGCCCCACCCTCCAACACATCTCTGGGGCCTTTCTGGTCTTCTGTCAGTTTGATCCTACGCTGCTTTTCTCTTAGCGTGAAGGCCAGAGTCATTATCAGTGCTCTCTCCTGTGAAACAGAGAAGAGGAATAATCATATTTTCTACAGAAGGGTGTTGGAAGAATTAAATAGAAATGCTTGTGTGGCTGGGAACAGTGGCTCACACCTGTAATCCCAGCACTTTGGGAGGCTGAGGTGGGAGAAATGCTTGAGCCCAGGAGTTCGAGACTAGCCTGGGTAACAAAGGAGACACCGTCTCTACAAAAAAATTTTAAAAAGAAATTAATCAGGTGTGCAGCGCATACCTGCAATCTCAGCTACTGGAGAGGCTCAGGTAGGAAGATCACTTGAGCCCATGACATCTAAGGCTACAGTGAGCTGTGATCACACTATTGCACTCCAGCCTGGGTGACAGAGCAAAACCCTGTCTTAAAATAAATAAATAAATAAAATAAACAAACAAAGAAATAAATAAAGGCCAGGCACGATGGCCCACACCTGTAATCCCAGCACTTTGGGAGGCCAAGGCGGGCAGATCACCTGAAGTCAGGAGTTCG
>NW_022163308.1:0-3204 GCF_008728515.1 Papio anubis | reverse complement strand
ATCTGGAGAAAGAGGCTACTTTGTAAAGCATAGTGTCTGGGAGTTCAGACCAGCAGAGATGAGCAGACTTCAGCAGTGATGTATCAACATATTTGAAAATGATGGAGTAGCCAGGTGTGGTGGTGCACCTGTAATCCTAGCTAATTAGGAGGGTGAGTCAGGAAGATTCCTTGAGTCCAGGAGTTCCATTCCAGCCTGTGAAACAGTAAAACACCCGTCTCAAAAAAGAAAGTGACAGAACACTTTGTTCCCTGACTTCTATAGTCCACAGTTTTAAGGATACACTAGGAAGGGGCCAGATAGCAACCATGGACTGAGGAACAAGCCTGGGGCCTCCAGCTCCCATGTAACCTGGAGGAGTCCAGCTGCCCGGGGGGGCACGTTTTCCTTCTGCCACGTGACGAAAGAGAAAGCTGTGTTCGCCTAGGCTGCGTGGGTGACTACTGATCCGATCATCAGAATTAGCAGGATGAGAAATTAGGTGAGTGGCAGAGGTTCTCTGTAATAAATGACCAGTAATAAGTGAACGCTAAACAACACTATAATAAACAAACGACCAAGCGCAGAAAGCATCACCTAAAGGTGCAAGTGGTGAGGACAAGCTGGCCAAGAGTTGAGATTCTGCACATCTGGGTTTTAAGCAACTAACACTTTGGTGTATAGTAGTAGCTGAGACTGAGCAGCCACAGGATTTGGTGGCTTCTCAAATGGGAAGCCCAGGAGCCCCCTTTATGGAGTGCCTGGAATTCTCTGGGGTCAAGCTCGTCTCGTTCACACTCCATCGCTCCTTCTTTTCTCCTTCTCCTCAAACATGGTGGACACATGGATGCTTCTAAACTGTGAGCCAATGTCAGTAACACATTTGGCTGTTCCACATCATTAGGAAGCTGTGATACTCATAGGGAAGCCAGCTGGTAGCTCCCGCAAGAAAAGGCGACAGAGCAGAGCCCAGTGCCTGAGGTCCTATTGTTTTGCACTCCATGGAGAGAAAGAGAATCCTTCTCAGGCACCAGTAGGTGAACAGTATTCGTGGTTTTGGAATGCAAGTTAACATTTATTTTTCAAAAAGAGTATTTGTCAGTGCAGATTCAGTGACTGAAGAACTAGATAGGAAGGGAGGGGAGTAGACGCGGCCTCCAGGATCTCGGGTGGCTGGCTGCTGAAGGCAGGGATCTGTCTGACTCCCTGGGCCGCAGCCTGCAGAGGCCTGGACACGAGGAAAACAGATGACTCTGAGGAGGTGAGTAATCTCCTTGACATCGCTGAGTGGTCAGACTTTCTTATCCTGTTTGGGTCACTGTTGGCACTTCCCTGTCACTGTTTGTGTAACCTTAAACATCAATTCCTTTAGCAAAGTGCAGTGACGGTGGAGAGTGGTTCCTGTTCCTGCTTGGAATCCTGCTAAACTCAATCACTGAGTGCTGGAGCTGGGGCCAGAGGCCATCAGGACAGCCCTGCCCCTCCTGTGACCCTGCCTGCCCTCTCCTACCTGTCACAGAGGAGCTGGATCCAGCGACAAGACTCACCTTGACCAAACCTTAGTTAGGCTCCTCTGAGCCTTCTTCTCCCCTAGTCCTCAACCCTAGTCCCCAGCCCCTACCTCCTGTTCTTGCGAGGGCTGCGTTGCCCAGTTTTAGGAAAGAATCCTGCTAAGTCAGTTTAGAAAGAATCCCCCCACCCTTGGTATCTGATCACTCTCAACATCTGATCAAGTTCTTCATTCCTTAACTTTGATGTCTAAGGCTTTGTCCTGCCTTTAGCAACAATATTGTTAGGTCAGTTTATCCAGAAACTCCTACCTTTTTGTCTCTGCTTAGTAATTCCCATCTATTAACCCCACCACCCTGATCCTTGGCTGTAAATCCCACTTCACCTTGTATTGAGAGTTGAGCTCATTCTCCATCTCATTGTGAAAATCTTTACACCTATTGCAATAGTCTCGAATCATCTCTACCAAGCTCAGGCTTCAAGCAGTGAAGCTCCACATCCTCTTGCCCATAATGTCATCACTGGACATCCTGCAGGCTCCAACATTTCAGCATGTCCAGTGTTGTAATCATTTTGGCCCACACCCTTGCCTCCCATCGTGTATCGCCAGTTTAGTTAATAGCCCCACTATTCTCCATGGTTCTGCCCAGAAATGTAGTTGTGACCACCGGCAAGTTATTAAATCTCCCAGTGCTTCAGTCTTGCCATTTTAAAAACAAGAATACAATGTTTACCAGTATTCATGAGTTATTATGACAATGGGCTGTGTAATACAGTGCTGCATGATCTCGTCGGCCTATGGCATTGACCAGTTATTTTGCTGACATCTGCAGTCCAGCTGGGAGTAACTGACCTGGGATGGGATTGTCTGGACTGGCTCTGGTCCACATCTATCATCCTTCTCCAGGGACCAATGGCGGACATTTTTCATATTCTCATATGGCAAGAGCAGTACACAAGAAGGTAAGCTGAATTGCACAAAAGTATTTCAAGCTTCTGGTTACTTCACACCTGCAACTCTCCCTTGGCTAAAGCAAGTCACACGGCCAGCCCCAAGGGAAGTGGTCGAGAAGTACACTCTGCCACGGAGGGTGGAGGACAGGGAGTGAGTATTTAGAAGAATAATCTAATATGCCCCAATAGTGTACCACACTGACTCATAGGGGTGTCAGGGAAATCTTATGAAATGCTTGTGAAGAGCTTGCTCCAGTGCCTGGCATATCTATATTTCTAGCTATCAATCTGTCAATTAATCTAATCTGCCTAACTAATCTGGCTATCTGGGTGTGAAAGGAAAATAAATCTCAGGACCCCTAAATCATTCAGCCAAAAGGAAAAGTCAAGCTGGGAACTGCATCGGGCAAACGTGACTCTCATTCTATTCCCAAATAAGGTAGCTACAAAGATTTAAAAACTACATCCTCCCTCACAATTTGCCCACAAGGAAATTCCTTGTAGAGAAAGGACGGACAGAACTCAAAGTCATCCCTCTGCTCATATGAGATCGTGAGATAAATGCATTATCTGACTGCTTCCTTTGCCCTGTTGTTTCACTAAATACTGTAAATTGCTTATTCAGTTAAAGGTTAATCAGAAATTCAAAAGAATGAAACTATTTGTCTTTTATCTACCTATGACCTGGATGCCCCCTCCCAACTTCCAGTTCTCCTGCCTTTCCAGACCGAACCAATGTATATCTAATATATGCTGATTGAT
>NW_022163307.1:0-3209 GCF_008728515.1 Papio anubis | reverse complement strand
TCTCCGCCTCCCAGGTTCAAGCAATTATCCTGCCTCAGCTTCCTGAGTACCTGGGATTACAGGCGAGCACCACCATGCCTGGCTAATTTTTGTATTTTTCATAGACATGGGGTTTTGCCATGTTAGCCAGACTGACGTCAAACTGCTGGGCTCAAGTAATACCTCCCCCTCGGCCTCCCAGTGTGCTGGGATTACAGGTGTGAGCCACCACGCCTGGCGGGTATTCTATGCTTTTTAAAGAACTACTATCCGATGAGAAATCTTTAAATCATGGGCCCCAGCAAAAGGAAATATTAAGTACAGAAATACTTTCGATTTTGGTTGCCTCACAAAATCAAAGTGGGCAGAAAATGTCTGAACTGAAGTTGACGAACATAGTACAGAAATCAGTATGGCTCTGTCCCATAATGCGTATTCTGCATCTTATCTCTAATCCTGTGGCCACTTGGGTCTCCTGTGGGTAGAGGTCTGTGACAATAACTTCTTTCTTGTTGCCACAACCCTGATGATTATAATACTAGTTGACCAAATATTCCCCTTTTGGATGCTTCTGACGGTGTTCTGTTGGAAGAGACAGGGTCTTCCCTGCTCATGGAAAGATTTTGTTTTCCCTCTATGGATTTATAATAGCGTATGGGTAACAGAATTGTACTGCAATGAAGCATATGGCAAATATTTTTAAAAATGGAGTTTAACCTTAATGCATGTGTGCACAAATTTCTGAGGAACAAATCCTTGTCCAAACACTACAAGTGTAAATGTGATCATTTGTTTAGTCATCACTTAACATTTAATACTTGCTCATTGTGTCTAGGATACTGAAAAAGATAGCCCTGACAATTCCTGCCTTGATGTAACTGGAGATACATTAAATGAAAGTTTTAACATCACAAAGTGCCTCCACTGGAGACATATCATTACATATCCAGGATTTAGCAAGAGTTTCTAGCGAAAGAATTTAGGAGACCAGACACTATAAACAATTGAAGGGTTTTCTTGGTATGATGTGTAGCTGTCAAACTGAAGCACTGATATGGGCTGAATTTTGTTTCCCCCAAAAAGATATGTTGAAGTCCTAACTCCCAGTGACTCGGAATGTAATCTTATTTGGAAACAGGGTCTTTAGAGAGGTAATCAATTTATAAGGGAATACTTAGGGTAGGTTCTAATCCATTACGACTGGTATCCTTATAAAAAGAGGAAATGTGGACACAAATACACACAGAAGGAAGATAGTATGAAGACAAAGGACTCCAGTGATACATCTGTAAGCCATGGAATGCCTGAGACTCCCAGAAGTTAGGAGAGACACCTGGGAGAGATCCTTCCCTGGTCCCTTCAGAGGGAGCACGGCTCTGCCAACACCGTGACTTCAGACTTCCGGCCTCCGGAACTGCGAGGCAACACGTATCTGCTGTTTTAAGCCACCCAGTTTGTAGTACTTTGTTAAGGCAGCCCTGGGAAACTAATATTATATAAAAGCACCTTTCAAAACTACATTTTCTTATTGTATAAGGAGGGACTTTTTGAATACCAAATTTTCTTTGATCTTAAATGTTTTGACAAGGATTTGCATGCTTTTTTATAAGACCTAAAAATCTTATCACTGCTGATATTTAAAAAATTAATACCTATTTAACATTTGATCCATAATATATCTGAACAATGTCAATGATTCCCTAATGCTCAAGTCAATGGATTCTATTTTTCAGGTCCCATTAAGGTCAGTAAGAAAGTGTAAAGTCATACCATTATAGAGAGGAGAAAGGAATGAATAGGAAAGATAACAAATATGAGTAGTTTGGGGATTAGAAGAAATCATTTAACTTTTTGTAAAGCTATAAAGTTATCAGTAAGGGCAGCCAGGAGCAGTGGCTCACGCCTGTAATCCCAGCACTTTGGGAGGCCCAGGCAGACAGATTGCTTGAGCCCAGGAGTTCGAGATCAGTCGGGCCAACATAGCGAAACCCCAACTCTACAAAAAAATACAAAAATTAGCTGCTTGTGGTAGTGTATGCCTGTAATCCCAGCTACTTCGGAGACTGAGGTGGGAGGATCACTTAAGCTCAGGAGGTAGAGGTTGCAGTAAGCTGAGATCACGCCACTACACTCCAGCCTGAGTGACAGAGCAAGACCCTGTCTCAAATAAATAAGTTATCAGTAAATGCAACTCCATTTATTTTTGAAACTAGTATAAATTGATCATTATATTCAATTCTATCGATTATCTCTTCTGTGTTTTTAAAGAGTTCTCAGATATATTTTAAGTTTAGTGTCCATTCATTTAGAAAATAGGTTTTTAAATTGCCATAATATCTCTTATTGATCATCAGAGTCACACCCCATTTTCTTCATTTCACTCACATGTAACTGTAGCTTTGTTTTCTTAGTTTCTGGCATATAGGAGATACTTGGTATTTCTTCAATGTAAATGCCAGATAGGGAACCAAATCTAGAAAAGAAATATAATACAAGTATTCAAAGCCCAAGGGCAGATGGCTGGTATGTTTTTATAGTGGTTTTTATAAAAATGTGTACCCTTATTATTAAAATTATCTCTTGGTATTGATGATTTTCAACAAATCACCTTATTAAAAAGTATCAGTTGTTTTGAGGCCTCTAACAAAGCAGGGTACTTCATCCGCTTGGTAAGGTTTGTCTCATGCACCTCCTCCAAGTGTCTGGACTTAATCCTTTCTTTGGAAATAAGCTATTTGCCTAAAAGCTATTTGATTTCCTTGGTCTCTAAGCTGTCCCTTTCTCTTTTTGAATGACTGGCCAAATGACCAGTACAGTGGGGAGGTTCTAAGATGATCTTTATGATCCTTGCCTTCTGGTATTCATGCCCTTGTGCTATCCCCTCACTTTGAGTGTGGGTGGGACCTGTGACTTGCTTCTATCCAGCAGAATTTGGCAAAGATGGATGTCACTTTCATGATCATGTAACCTAAAATTATGACCTCTGTCTTGTTAGCAGAGTCTATTGACCCTTCCCTGTTGGCTTTGATGAAGGAAGCCACCATACAGACAGGTTCTGTCCCATAATACAAGTGTTATTAGTTTTTACTGCTGCACAATAAATTACCATAAATTTAGCGGACAGATACATGTATTTATTATCTCACTGTTTTTATGGGTCAGTAGTCTGAGTACTGCCCAACCGGGTCCTCTGCTCAGGGTCTCGCAAGGCTGTAATCAAGGTGCCAGCC
>NW_022163306.1:0-3209 GCF_008728515.1 Papio anubis | reverse complement strand
TCTCCGCCTCCCAGGTTCAAGCAATTATCCTGCCTCAGCTTCCTGAGTACCTGGGATTACAGGCGAGCACCACCATGCCTGGCTAATTTTTGTATTTTTCATAGACATGGGGTTTTGCCATGTTAGCCAGACTGACGTCAAACTGCTGGGCTCAAGTAATACCTCCCCCTCGGCCTCCCAGTGTGCTGGGATTACAGGTGTGAGCCACCACGCCTGGCGGGTATTCTATGCTTTTTAAAGAACTACTATCCGATGAGAAATCTTTAAATCATGGGCCCCAGCAAAAGGAAATATTAAGTACAGAAATACTTTCGATTTTGGTTGCCTCACAAAATCAAAGTGGGCAGAAAATGTCTGAACTGAAGTTGACGAACATAGTACAGAAATCAGTATGGCTCTGTCCCATAATGCGTATTCTGCATCTTATCTCTAATCCTGTGGCCACTTGGGTCTCCTGTGGGTAGAGGTCTGTGACAATAACTTCTTTCTTGTTGCCACAACCCTGATGATTATAATACTAGTTGACCAAATATTCCCCTTTTGGATGCTTCTGACGGTGTTCTGTTGGAAGAGACAGGGTCTTCCCTGCTCATGGAAAGATTTTGTTTTCCCTCTATGGATTTATAATAGCGTATGGGTAACAGAATTGTACTGCAATGAAGCATATGGCAAATATTTTTAAAAATGGAGTTTAACCTTAATGCATGTGTGCACAAATTTCTGAGGAACAAATCCTTGTCCAAACACTACAAGTGTAAATGTGATCATTTGTTTAGTCATCACTTAACATTTAATACTTGCTCATTGTGTCTAGGATACTGAAAAAGATAGCCCTGACAATTCCTGCCTTGATGTAACTGGAGATACATTAAATGAAAGTTTTAACATCACAAAGTGCCTCCACTGGAGACATATCATTACATATCCAGGATTTAGCAAGAGTTTCTAGCGAAAGAATTTAGGAGACCAGACACTATAAACAATTGAAGGGTTTTCTTGGTATGATGTGTAGCTGTCAAACTGAAGCACTGATATGGGCTGAATTTTGTTTCCCCCAAAAAGATATGTTGAAGTCCTAACTCCCAGTGACTCGGAATGTAATCTTATTTGGAAACAGGGTCTTTAGAGAGGTAATCAATTTATAAGGGAATACTTAGGGTAGGTTCTAATCCATTACGACTGGTATCCTTATAAAAAGAGGAAATGTGGACACAAATACACACAGAAGGAAGATAGTATGAAGACAAAGGACTCCAGTGATACATCTGTAAGCCATGGAATGCCTGAGACTCCCAGAAGTTAGGAGAGACACCTGGGAGAGATCCTTCCCTGGTCCCTTCAGAGGGAGCACGGCTCTGCCAACACCGTGACTTCAGACTTCCGGCCTCCGGAACTGCGAGGCAACACGTATCTGCTGTTTTAAGCCACCCAGTTTGTAGTACTTTGTTAAGGCAGCCCTGGGAAACTAATATTATATAAAAGCACCTTTCAAAACTACATTTTCTTATTGTATAAGGAGGGACTTTTTGAATACCAAATTTTCTTTGATCTTAAATGTTTTGACAAGGATTTGCATGCTTTTTTATAAGACCTAAAAATCTTATCACTGCTGATATTTAAAAAATTAATACCTATTTAACATTTGATCCATAATATATCTGAACAATGTCAATGATTCCCTAATGCTCAAGTCAATGGATTCTATTTTTCAGGTCCCATTAAGGTCAGTAAAAAAGTGTAAAGTCATACCATTATAGAGAGGAGAAAGGAATGAATAGGAAAGATAACAAATATGAGTAGTTTGGGGATTAGAAGAAATCATTTAACTTTTTGTAAAGCTATAAAGTTATCAGTAAGGGCAGCCAGGAGCAGTGGCTCACGCCTGTAATCCCAGCACTTTGGGAGGCCCAGGCAGACAGATTGCTTGAGCCCAGGAGTTCGAGATCAGTCGGGCCAACATAGCGAAACCCCAACTCTACAAAAAAATACAAAAATTAGCTGCTTGTGGTAGTGTATGCCTGTAATCCCAGCTACTTCGGAGACTGAGGTGGGAGGATCACTTAAGCTCAGGAGGTAGAGGTTGCAGTAAGCTGAGATCACGCCACTACACTCCAGCCTGAGTGACAGAGCAAGACCCTGTCTCAAATAAATAAGTTATCAGTAAATGCAACTCCATTTATTTTTGAAACTAGTATAAATTGATCATTATATTCAATTCTATCGATTATCTCTTCTGTGTTTTTAAAGAGTTCTCAGATATATTTTAAGTTTAGTGTCCATTCATTTAGAAAATAGGTTTTTAAATTGCCATAATATCTCTTATTGATCATCAGAGTCACACCCCATTTTCTTCATTTCACTCACATGTAACTGTAGCTTTGTTTTCTTAGTTTCTGGCATATAGGAGATACTTGGTATTTCTTCAATGTAAATGCCAGATAGGGAACCAAATCTAGAAAAGAAATATAATACAAGTATTCAAAGCCCAAGGGCAGATGGCTGGTATGTTTTTATAGTGGTTTTTATAAAAATGTGTACCCTTATTATTAAAATTATCTCTTGGTATTGATGATTTTCAACAAATCACCTTATTAAAAAGTATCAGTTGTTTTGAGGCCTCTAACAAAGCAGGGTACTTCATCCGCTTGGTAAGGTTTGTCTCATGCACCTCCTCCAAGTGTCTGGACTTAATCCTTTCTTTGGAAATAAGCTATTTGCCTAAAAGCTATTTGATTTCCTTGGTCTCTAAGCTGTCCCTTTCTCTTTTTGAATGACTGGCCAAATGACCAGTACAGTGGGGAGGTTCTAAGATGATCTTTATGATCCTTGCCTTCTGGTATTCATGCCCTTGTGCTATCCCCTCACTTTGAGTGTGGGTGGGACCTGTGACTTGCTTCTATCCAGCAGAATTTGGCAAAGATGGATGTCACGTTCATGATCATGTAACCTAAAATTATGACCTCTGTCTTGTTAGCAGAGTCTATTGACCCTTCCCTGTTGGCTTTGATGAAGGAAGCCACCATACAGACAGGTTCTGTCCCATAATACAAGTGTTATTAGTTTTTACTGCTGCACAATAAATTACCATAAATTTAGCGGACAGATACATGTATTTATTATCTCACTGTTTTTATGGGTCAGTAGTCTGAGTACTGCCCAACCGGGTCCTCTGCTCAGGGTCTCGCAAGGCTGTAATCAAGGTGCCAGCC
>NW_022163305.1:0-3214 GCF_008728515.1 Papio anubis | reverse complement strand
GATCTCGGCTCACTGCAAGCTCCGCCTCCCGGGTTCCCGCCATTCTCCTGCCTCAGCCTCCCGAGTAGCTGGGACTACAGGCGCCCGCCACCTCACCCAGCTAGTTTTTTGTATTTTTTGGTAGAGACGGGGTTTCACCGTGTTAGCCAGGATGGTCTTGATCTCCTGACCTCGTGATCTGCCCGTCTCGGCCTCCCAAAGTGCTGGGACTACAGGCTTGAGCCACCGCGCCCGGCCCAGGTATTTCCTTTTAGCAGTGCAAGAATTGACTAATGCAAAGCCAGATATCAGGCTAGAGGGACCAGATTATGAAAGGTACAGTCTGTATGTCAGGCAATGAAGTGCAGATTTTTAACTGGTAATTTATTGGGAATCAAAGGTTTTAAGGAAGTTACAGGAAAAGATCTGTGATTCTGAAAAATCACCCTGGCCAAAGGTAGAATGAGGATGTGTTGCAAGAGATCAGAGGAGTAAGAACAGCAGGTGCAGGGGCTGTGGGTGTGGGAAAGAAAAAGAGGCTTCCCCTTTGTCACCAACCCTTCTCCCACACTGCTGCTGGGGATTTTCCTAAAATGCAAACCTAGATCATGTCACTTCCTCACTTAAAATCCCTCAGGATAAAACTTGTACTCCTTGGGACCTTCCACGATTCATTGTGTGACAACCTGTCCGGAACTCTCTCCTGGTGCCCACTCCCCACCCTGTGTCAGGTTCACCTAACACACAGTTCTGCTGCAGTCTCCATGCCTCTGCTTATGCTGTTGTCTTCTTCCAGGCAAACCTTTGTTGATCTCTTCAAGACTCACCTCCTCCACTGTGAAAAAGAGAAAAGCAAAACTGGCCTCTAGGAGCTGGCCTGGTGTTGTGAGCCAGGCCCTATGTTGTTGGAAACCAGCTGGCACCCACAGCAAGGCCATGTGGCTCTGCTGTTGGACATAAACAATCGTGCAGACCACTCACACAAGGGCACTCTGCATCACTGATGACAGGAGACGACACAAGACCACATCATCATTCTGTGTAAGAACAGACAAAAGCAAGGTCAGCGTGCCACCCACAGAATACCAGACATTCCCTTCTCCCAGCTGGATAGAAGTGACTGTGGCTTCTTTACACATTACAGCTTTAGCCCTACTCCAGCCAAACCTCCTTCTAGAAAAGATACAGCTACCAGATAATAGAATTTTCCCACCTCCTATCAGCACTCCATCCAGAACAAACCCCTGGACCCTCCCCCAAATCGCCCAGCCAAAGCCCAGATCCTAAAGGTCTAACATCCTCCTACTAATATGCCCCTCATGGTGTGAGCCTTCCCTCCTTGCAACAAGTCGTAAACCCAACTTGCTTAACTACAGAGTGTTTCTGGTGGTCTTTACTGGAGGACATTCGTAACTGTAACAGTAAAAAAAGATGGTTAAGTTTCTTGGGGGAAGTTAAGGGAGTCTCATTCTGAGGGCTCCCATTTTCTATGTTAAGCAATAGGTGAAATTATCTTTTTTATTTATTTTTTGAGACGGGGTCTCACTCTGTCACCCAGGTTGGAGTGCATGCAGCAGCATGAATATGGCTCAATGCAGCCTTGACCTCCTAATCTCGAGTGGTCCTCCCACCTCAGCCTCCCATGTAACTGGGGCCACAGGCTCTGATCACCATGCCTGGCTAATTTATTTATTTATTTTTGTAGAGATAGGGGATTACCATCTTACCCAGGCTGGTCTCAAACCCCTGGCTCAAGCAATCCTCCCACCTTGGTCTCCCAACGTGCTGAGATTACAGGCATGAACCACTATGCCACAGTTGAGTTTAGAATGTTTATTAAAAATCTTGCGACACTTAACTCAACGATTTGTTCTAGGAAATCTTACTTTTTAATAGTGTATTGTGGTATAAGGCCTGAAATTAGAATTCATATCAAATTCTGTCTTTACATCTATTTAAATCAAGAGGGCCTCGAGGCCGGGCGCGGTGGCTCAAGCCTGTAATCCCAGCACTTTGGGAGGCCGAGGCGGGCCGATCACGAGGTCAGGAGATCGAGACCATCCTGGCTAACATGGTGAAACCCCGTCTCTACTAAAAATACAAAAAACTAGCCGGGCGTGGTGGCGGGCGCCTGTAGTCCCAGCTACTCGGAGGCTGAGGCAGGAGAATGGCCTGAACCTGGGAGGCGGAGCTTGCAGTGAGCCGAGATCGCGCCACTGTACTCCAGCCTGGGTGACACAGCGCGACACCCCCTCAAAAAAAAAAAAAAAAAAAAAAGAGGGCCTCGAATGACTGAACTCCAAGCCCCACTCCCTGTCTGCTTCCGCAGATGAAATTCTCTGGCTAAACCCTCTCCTTATTTAAGGGATCAGACACAGTGCCTGCTTATCCCCAGACAGTAGGCGTCAGTTCCCTGCCAGCTCAAGGACAAATTATTCAGACAAGTCAGTCACACCCTCCCGTGGGAACCAGGGCTCACTCCGCACTTCTGTTACTACAAAGCCTGCCTCCAGCAGCCCCTCCTTGTTACCGTGTCCCGGAGTGCAGCCTCCACATTGCCCCGCATAGTGTGCAGGGTCCTTCTCCCCGGGACTGGAGTATCTGTGACCAGTCAGCTGCTGTTGATTGCGTCTGTCCTGCATCAAGTGTTGTGTGTTCGGCCATCCCCATATCTCTGGGGCGGGGACAGGAGTGGGGACAGGAGGGTGGGGGGAAGGAGTCCCCCTTTCATCAATGGAGTAAATAGTCTGTCAATAAGGCTGGGCGCAGTGGCTCACGCCTGTAATCCCAGCACTTGGGAGGCTGAGGCGGGCGGATCACGAGGTCAGGAGATCGAGACCATCCTCGCTAACATGGTGAAACTCAGTCTCTACTAAAACTACAAAAAATTAGCCGGGCGTGGTTGCAGGCGCCTGTAGTCCCAGATACTCGGGACGCTGAGAAAGGAGAATGGCGTCAACCTGGGAGGCGGAGCTTGCAGTGAGCCGAGATCGCTCCACTGCACTCCAGCCTGGGTGACAGAGCCAGACTCTGTCTCAAAATAAATAAATAAATAAATAAAGAGTCTGTGAATAAAACAACTGACATCACAAACAGTATGGCCCATCCTTGATTGAGGACCCCTGGTTAGCTTTAACTAGCTGCTCCTTTACTAAGCAGCTGGTTTTATTTATTTATTTATTTATTTAGAGACGGAGTCTTGCTCTGTAGCCCAGGCTGGAGTGCAGTGGCCCGA
>NW_022163304.1:0-3217 GCF_008728515.1 Papio anubis | reverse complement strand
GCAAAAATTCGTTGAATAATCTATTGTCATCATCCAGTATCCATTTGGTGTATTCAGGGAGTAGAGTGGCAAAATAAATGGAGATATCATGAGACCTCCATGAGGGGGCTACCAAGCTGACTGAGAAGCAATCGCAAGAGAGGTGAGAAAAGAACCAGGAGAGAGTGAAGCCATGGAAAGCAAGGGATTAAAGCACTTACACCAGCAGAGAAACAGAGTAAGGTCTGAAGGCGTCCATTGAATTTGGTGAGCAGTGTATCACTAATGGCCTTAGAAATGGCAATTCTAGCCAAGTCATTCACTCACTCATTTAACAAATATGTACTGCATGTGTCAATGGGGAGGAGAGAAGAGGAGAGGAGAGGGAAGAGAAGAGCTCCAGGCAGTTGGGATAGGATGTCCAAAGCTCAGCAGTTGATGCAGGGAAGAAGGTGTTTTCTTCTTCCAGTTACATTAATTGGTGGGTAAGGGAAAAGTCTATGGGACTTATGTATGATTTCCTCAATTTCTTGATGAAATAGGAGCAGAACCATCTTCATCATAGGAGATGGTCTCATGGTATCTGGGAAGCCAGGTACGGGTTGGTTGTGTTCAAACAAAATGACCACAGACTCTTCCTCAGCCTAATAGGGATGGCTGTTGTATCAGCTGGGGTCCATTCAGGAAAACAGAAACCAAGAAAACCAAGCTAGGTGTTACAAATAGAGGGCAATTGGCCAGGCACGGTGGCTCACGCCTGTAATCCCAGCACTTTGGGAGGCCGAAGTGGATGGATCGCTTGAGGTCAGGAGTTCAAGATGAACCTGGCCAACATGGCGAAACCCCATCTCTACGAAAATACAAAAATTAGCTGGGTGTGGTGGCAGGTGTCTGTAATCCCAGCTACTCAGGAGGCTGAGGCAAGAGAGTGGCGTGAACCCGGGAGGCAGAGCTCGCAGTGAGCCGAGATCGCGCCACTGCACTCCAGCCTGGGCGACAGAGCGAGACTCCGTCTCAAACAAACAAACAAAAACAAATAGAGGGCAATTAAGACGGAGAACTGGTTGCAAAGATGGTGGAAGTCTAAGAAGGCAAAAAGGGAAGCGTGGATAGCCCAAATACTCGTAACTACAGGAAACAGCTATTAGTCAAAGGTTAGGGAAAAAAAGGAGAACAGGTCTAAACCCTAGGTCAGAGGAGGGCCCCCACCTACCGGCTAGTGCTCAGACCTCAGGAAAGGGTGTGACTGGCTGGTGCAGGTTCTGCAAAGAGGGAATAGTGCAACTGGTTTGGGGAGTGCCAACTGAAGCTGGGGCTGACGCCAGCTGCACCTTGCTGCTATTTTTGCCACAGCGACACCAATGCTAGAAGCAGAAAAAGTCCCTCCTCTTTTCATAGTCTAATCTCCCTCTTCCTATTAGCCAATCTCCCATTGGCTAATAGAGAGCCAACCAGCAAGCGTTTCTGGGAAATGTATTTTGCAGACCCTAACCGCACCATCACAGAACAGAGCATAGAACAGTGGTTTGGGAGCTGAAAGACAAGAGGTGAATGCTATGGTCTGAATGCCTGTGTCTCTCCAAGATCTATATTTTGAAATCCTAACCCCCAAGGTGATGGTGGTAGAGTGTAGGGCCTTTGGGAGGTGATTAGATCATGGGGTCTAATTTGGTGTCTCGTGAGGGCCTGTTCTCTGGTTCATAGGTGGCACAGAGCCCTCATGAATAGGATTAGGGCTCTTATAAAAGAAACTCCGGAGAGATCCCTCGCCTCTTCTGCCATGTGAGGACACAGTGAGAAAACGCCATCTATGAACAAGAAAACAGGCCCTCACCAGACACCAAATCTGCCGGCTCGTTAATCTTGAATTTCCCAGCCACCAATACTGTGAGAAATAAATTTCTGTTGTTCATAAGTCACCCAGTTCATGGCATTTTGTTATAGCAGCCCAAATGAACTAAGCCCGTAAATAAAAACCACAACTATATCAGAGTATAGAGATGACTGGAGGGACATAAACGAAGAGGCTGGTGCTCTGTGACCCCAGGGCCAACAAGTGTGGGTGCTTTTGCCCACCAGGGAGCCCAGCAGGTGTGAGCTATGACCAGGCATTTCACTTCCTCTTTGGTGGCTGGTATTGCCATCTGCAGAGAAGCCACAGAGCCTGACAGCAGAGAGAGTACAGCATTGGCAATGGTCCTGAGCACATCTGGCCAGTGCTCTTTGTGATTGCAGAACCTGGGGTTCAGGAAGGCTCTCCACAGTCTCTTCCTCATTATTACGATTTTCCTAGGTAGAAAAGCATTCGAAGGGCTTCCTAGAGCAGCCAGACCATGTGAACTAAATTTAGAGGAGAATAAGTTGCAACCCATGTTTGGAAGAGAGTTGAAACATCTCCTTTTTTCCCTCCTTTACAACATGGGAAGGACATTTTAAACATAAGTGAATGTTTAAAACTCAATAGCTTTCTTATATAGCAAAGGTAGCTAATTAGAAAATATAATAGAAAAGTATCCCATTCTTAATATCAGTAGAAATTATAAATATCTAGGAATAAACTTAACAAGAAACATGTAGAATCTACTTATAGTTGAAAAAAACTTTGAAAATTTAAAGGACCGAAAATAGCACTGGAATAAGAGGAGAGATGTAGTCTACTGGAAGGTTAAATATCATTAAATATAAATTATCCCCCAACTGATTTAGATGTTTAATAATGTTACAAAGCAAAACCCCACAGCAGCTTTTTGCCTAATATATGTCCAAATATCCAGAAAAATAATCATTTTATACAATTTTATAAGAAAATAAATGACAAAATTATTCTAAAAAACAGGTTGGCTATATGAATCAAAGATTCTTTTAAATCAAGTCTGGATGGTTCATGGTCAGAAGTCTGAGACCAGCCTGGGAACAGAACAAGATCCTACTTTAAAAAAAATCAAAATTAAAATTAAAATAAAGAGAATCTTAAGTAAGATATTTATACAGACAATTAAAAGTCATATTATCTTGAGTACTCAAATATATGGGGCAGGCACAATGGCTTACGCCTATAATCCCAGCACTTTGGGAGGCTGAGATGGGCAGATTGCTTGAGCTCAGGAGTTCAAGACCAGCCTGAGCAACACGGCAAAACTTTGTCTCTACAAAAAATACAAAAATTAGCTGGGCATGATGACACATGCCTGTGGTCCCAGCTACTCGGGAGGCTGAAGTGGAAGAATCACTTGAGCCC